>NW_027249430.1:0-192103 GCF_030848795.1 Temnothorax nylanderi
GAAGAACTGGAAGAATTACCATTTTACGAGCATGTAATTCACCCAGAAATACATAACGGACCAACGAATCGAATGAATGATAATAATAATGCTAACACTTTATCAGAATTATTTGAAGCTGAAGATGGCAATGAAAATACATTATCTGAAGAAGAAGAATTATATGAAACAGAGCCAATATTATTAGAAAGCAGCGACAGTCACACCGACGTAGATTTACCCACTTCACCAATAATTATACCACCTAATCTTTTACAGATAATAAATAATTTATCAGAAGGCCATGAAGACGATGAAATTAACCAAAACGAAAATCCACATGAAGATAATTACGAAGATTCAATTCCAATAGCCGAAGACAACAAAAACAATTCAGGAGAAAATGACCAGATTACCGACGATGACGACTCCGGAGAAGAAAACGAAGACGAAGAAGGAGACAATAGCGACAAAGACGTTGACGCAACTTACAATGAATTAGACACGGATGACCCGACACCCGAAATTGAAAGACAAATAGTAACACGTGGACAGAAACATAGTATAATAAATAGTCGCGATCAAATTTTTATGCGAAAAGAAAATTATTTATATTTTTTAACCACGGACCGTAAACCTTGTGACGAAGGATCAAAACAACTTCAAAAACAAAATTTGATACCAAAAATTAAAGAAAGTAAAGTAGGGACCATCGAAATTATTAAAAAAGAAAATAGAATTCATTTAATCTTAATATGTAAAGGGAGTATTAAAGGAAAAATGACTAGAGAATCACTACATAGATTTGCAATTAAGTTACGGGAAATAATAAAAGAAAAATCGATTAAAATAATAAATATGGCTAAGACTAAAGAATTTGATGGTATTCAATGGGAAAAAGTCTTAAGTCACATCCGGGAATCAATAATTGGAACTTCAACTAAATTAATAATTTGTCACGGGTTAGTAACAATTCCGGAAATTGAAAAACGTAAAGATATTATAGAAGAAGCTCATTCATCAAAAATCGGTAGACATAAGGGAGTAACTAAAACTTACAATCGAATCAGACAAAATTTTTATTGGAATAACATTAAAACTGATATCCGAAATTATATTAATCAATGCCTGCAATGTCAGACTAAGAAATTGGTTAGAGTAAAAACAAAACAGCCTATGTTAATCACCGACACACCTTTTTCTTCCTTCGAAAAAATATCAATGGATATAGTAGGGCCTCTACCTGAAACAACAAAAGGAAACTCCTATATTTTGACAATTCAAGACCACCTTACAAAATTTTCCCTTGCCATCCCTTTGAGATCCATAACCGCTATTCAAGTTGCTGATGCATTATTAAAATATTTTATTTGCACATTTGGAGCTCCTAAAGTAATATTAACCGATCAAGGAACAAATTTTATGAGTAATTTAATGAAAAGATTTGCTAAACAATTTAAAATTAAACAATACAGAACTACAGCTTTTTATCCACAAGCCAATGGAGCTTTAGAACGATCGCATCTAGTATTAGTCGAATATTTGAAACAATATGGAAATAAATTTACAGAATGGGACGAATTATTAGAATTTGCAGCTTTTTCATATAATACGAGCACTCACGAATCAACTGGATATACTCCATACGAGTTGGTATTTGGCAAATTAGCTAGACAACCATCCAGTGAAATAACAGACGAAACAAAAGGAAAAACATACGATGATTATTTATATCAATTAATGACAAATATTCACGAGTTACAAAAATTAGCTCGGGAATGTCTAATCGCATCAAAAATAAAGTCTAAATATTATTACGATAGAAAAAAAAATCCTCAAGCATTTCAAGTAAACGATCAAGTTTTTCTTTTAAGTGAGCCAAAGAAAGGAAAATTAGGCGATCAATATTCAGGGCCACATATTATAACAGACATTTTACCTAACGGTAATGTCAAAGTTTTTGTCAAAGAAAAACTAAGAATTGTTCATCCTAACCTAATCCTTTTAATTTGAGTTCGTCTACCTCCCTTTTTCGTCATCTAACCCGAATCCTCGAAAATGAATTTTATAGCTCGCCACACTCTTCGTCAGCGCTCAAAAGCCAATCCGCCACACTCTGCTCGCCACACTCTTCGTCAGCGCTCAGATCGGCAGCGTAAAGGCCAAATTCACTTTCGGGAATTAATTATGATTTCCAAGGATCAACCCCGTAATCGCCACGCTTTCGGCAGCAAGGGTATCTGCTCGCCACACTCTTCGTCAGCGCTCAGAACCAATTGCCACGCACTTTGTCAGCGACAACTGCGAGTCGAATCTTAGAAGTGATCGATTAAGAATTTTAACACGAGATGAGATTCCAGATTTCGAGCTTTTCCTTTATAAACTTATCTTACCTTTATTCTTAAAATTTAGTTCAAGTTATGCGTGAGGCGCAGTCTTAAAATATAAAAGTACAGGGACTAAATCCCAAGATTGAGTTTAAGGAATTGAGTGAGATTTAGGAAAATGATTTAGATCTAAGACTATGTGGCTGAGCAATTGAATGCTAGAGCCGAAGGAATATGTGTAAGGAGCTGAAGTTCAGGATTATCTGGAAGGAGCCGAAGCTCGGAACTATCTGGAAGGAGCCGAAGCTTGGAACTATCTGGAGGGAGCCAAAGCTCGGAACTATCTGCTTTCCGCGGCGTTTTTCCGCCCTATTTATACCCGAAAAAGACCGGAATCTCCCGCGCGAGATTCCCGCCATTTCCATCGCGTCTTAAAGGGGGAGATTTTCTAGAAGCTTCTAGAACATTCTAGAAGCGTAGTTTTGGGCCCCATCTGGCCCCCAGCCCTCCAAGGGTCGTCCGATAAGATAAACATTTACAGGAAACTGAGCGTTCGCTCGGAATTCCGAGCCTAGCGTGCGTCGTTTAAGCGTTCAAAACTTCTAACGTGCGTCGTCGAAAATATAAAATTTTCGTACGTAACAATAGAAATGCCCACGCGGACAATCTCGCCCGTAAGCTGGGCGAACTGTTTGCGGGACGCGAGGACGTGCGGGTCGCCAGACCGATCATGACGGCGGAGATTCGGGTGAGCGAACTCGACGACTCGATCTCCGTCGAGGAGCTGGCGAAGGCGGTCGCGGAAGTGGGGAAGTGCCTCCTCTCCCACGTGCAAGTGGGACAAATGAGGAGAGCGTCCAATGGCTTGCGGTCGGCGTGGGTAAAATGCCCCGTTGCCGCTGCCAACACTATCGCTGCGAAAAGCCGTCTGCTGGTGGGGTGGCTCAGCGCGAAGGCGCAATTGCTGGAGCAACGCCCCCTCCAATGTTATAGATGCTTGGAGGGGGGCCACGTGAGGGCCACCTGCACCAGCGAGGTGGATAGAAGCGGCCAGTGTTACCGGTGTGGTGAGCCCGGACACAGGGCGCAAAATTGTAGCGCGGTACCCAAGTATCCCGTGTGCGCCGATAAGGGACTCCCAGCCGGTCACAGAGCGGGCAGCAAGGCCTGCAAACCGGCGCACCGAAAGGGGGCCCCCGTTAAAGCTGCGACAGCGAGGATGAATAGGTCCGGCAAAGACGGCCAGGGAGCCGCAAAAGGGGCCAAAACATCCGCCCCCGCCGAGGCCAAAAGAGGCCCGAGTGTCCCGCTGACCGCCGGGAGGCAGCTACCCACTATCGTATCGTCGGAGAATGTTAACATTCAGATGACGGTACGGAAGAGAGCAAAGACGTCTAAGTCCAGGGAGGAAGAGGCAAATCCCCAGGGATGGGGGGAGGATCGAGGCTTGCAAGGAGCAGAGGCGGAAGACAAGGCACCCAACCAAAACCCAGGGGTGATGGAAGTGGACGAGGAGGTCCCACAGCCAACAAATGGCTAGCGGAACAAAACTGCTGCAAGGGAATCTCAACCACGCTCGGTCGGCGCAGGACTTGTTCGTGCACACGATGGCCGAGCGTGGTTGTGGTTTAGGGGTGGTGGCCAAACCATATCGCGTGCCGCCCAACCATCTCAATTGGGCGGCGGACGCGCGGGATTCGGTTGCCATCTATTGTATTCCGTCGCCGCGAGCCCCCCCTATCACTCGTAGTGAGGCGGGGAACGGCTTCGTGGCGACACGCTGGGGGCCCATCTCGGTGATCGGTGTCTATATACCGCCGAGTATCGACCTGGCCCAATTCGAGGAATTCCTTGGGGCCCTGGGGCTCTGGGAAACTGCGTCAGGAGACACTTCCCGGGGCCTACCATCGTGGCGGGGGACTTCAACGCTAAGTCGGCGTTGTGGGAATCCCCCGTCACGAACAGGAGGGGCCGGGTCCTGGAAGCGTAGGCGGCGGAGCTGGGCCTGTGCGTCATATACACGGGCTCGGCGTACACGTGCGTGCGTAGGCAGGGGGGCTCGGTGATAGACATCACCTGGGCGAACCCCCTCGCCGCTAGACTCACGCACGGCTGGAGGGTGGCCGGGGAATTGGAGACCCTATCCGATCATCTCCTGATCGAGATGGGAATTTCGGTCGTCCCTCCAGCGGTACTGGCCCGTCGCCGCGAGGCGGAGGCCAAGTCACCAAGATGGGCGGCAAGAAAACTCGACGGAGATTGTTTCATGGCGGCTCTGATCGTGTCGGGATGGTGCGCCAATGCCCCTGAGGAGGGGCGCAGCGTAGAGGCACAACTGGGCGAAACCCGGGGCAGGATGAGAAACGCGTGCGATGTCGCGATGCCC
The DNA here is from genome assembly GCF_030848795.1 of Temnothorax nylanderi. Taxonomy (NCBI): domain Eukaryota; kingdom Metazoa; phylum Arthropoda; class Insecta; order Hymenoptera; family Formicidae; genus Temnothorax; species Temnothorax nylanderi. Next base: position 4,693 of record NW_027249430.1, read on the forward strand.
CGGGTAAAGTACAGTACCAAGCGCGCCGCATATTGGTGGACGGAGGAGATCGCGGAATTGAGGCACTCCTCCGTCCGGGCGCGGCGTGTCTGGACACGTGCTCGAACGGGACGCGGTGACGTCCCGGAGGAGGAGGCCGGCGAGAGCTACCGAGCTGCCCGGTCAGCTCTCGCCAAGGCCATACGGGCGGCCAAAGAAAGGTCGTGGAAAGGGGCTTCTCCAAACATTGCAGGAGGACCCGTGGGGACGTCCGTATAAACTGGTAATGAATAAACTCAAACCACGGACGTCCCCAACTACGGAGGCAATGGACCCTCGGTTCCTCGAAGAGGTGATTGATAACCTCTTCCCCGCTGGGAAAGAGGGATGGGAGAGGGAATTCCGAGTGGAACGGAACGAGGAAGAGTGGAACGAGGAGCTAAGGGTCACGCCGGAGGAGCTCCAAAGGGCCGTCAAGAGGATGAAAAAGGGAAAAGCTCCCGGTCTTGACGGCATCCCCGGCCGTGCCTGGGCCTTGGCCGCCGGGGAACTGTCCGGTCAGTTAACAGGTCTGTTTTTGGATTGCCTGAGGACCGGACGGTTTCAAGCGAATGGAAGGAAGCAAAATTGGTTCTCCTCCCAAAGGAGGGCAAGCCTGCGGACTCACCCTCCGCATATAGGCCGATATGCTTGCTGGGGGAGGATAGCAAGATGTTTGAGCGAATTATCGCCGAGCGCCTCCTCCAGCACCTGTCCCGGGATGGTCCGAACTTATTTACGGACCAGTATGGCTTTCGCGCGGGCATGTCCACAATTGATGCGATCAATTGCATCAAGTCCCGCGTGGAGGCCATCTGGAGGGAGGGCGGGCTGTTGTTGGGCACGTCATTTGACATTAACAACGCATTCAACAGCCTGCCCTGGCCCGTAATACGGAGGGCGTTAATATATCATAACGTCTCTCCCTATCTCATACGAGTCATACTGGACTATTTCCGGAATAGGAAGCTGGCCTATATGGACCAGAACGGGGTCTGGAGGGTGAGATTGATAACCCGAAGAATGCCACAGGGCTCGGTACTGGGCCCGTTGCTGTGGCTCCTCGGGTACGACGCAGCTTTGCGGCTTGCCCTTCCCCCCGGCTCCTGGGTCACCGGTTACGCCGATGACACGTTCCTGGGAGTCGAGGGAAAAACATGGGAGGAGGCCAGACGGCTGACAAATGTCGCGGTGGCCTGCGTGGTCAGAGCCATCAAGGGCCTTGGGTTAAGGGTGGCTCTCTAAAAAACCCAGACGGCGTACTTTTATAATCGCCGCCTGGCGGGGAAATCACCCGAGGGGAAGTTCTTGATGGTGGATGGAGTCCGCGTCCCAATAGGGACCGAGGTGGAACTGCTCGGTTTATGGTTGGACGGCTCGGTTTAGGGTTGGAGTTTCGGCGAGCTCATCGCTCGCACGGCTCCGAGGGCGAAGGTTGTGGCAAACAGCCTGGGTCGGCTTATGTCCAACCTTAGGGGAATCGGCAGCAGTGCTCGCCGGCTCTACGCCGGGGTGGTGCATTTGATAGCTCTATACGGGGCCCCGATATGGGCCCCGAAAATGATGGCCACCGAGAGCCTCAAGGCGCAACTGCGCAGGGTGCAGAGGCTGGTGGCCATCCGAGTGGCCTGTTGCTATCGCACAACCTCGCACGCGGCTGCCTCGACCCTGGCCGGGCTGCCTCTGATGGAGCTCCTTGCCGACAACACGCGTATGTGTTTTGGCGTACGCGGGAGGTCCAGGGGCTAGGCGTGGAGATCACGGCCAGGGTCCGTACAGCAATACGCCAGGAGGCCGCGACGGCCCTCCTTACCAAATGAAAGGAATACCTGAGCAACCCGGCTCTGCCGGGTGGGAGGGTCGTCAGTGCCGTTCAACCAGTTTTGGAAGAGTGGGCAAACAGAAGAGGACGCGGACTCACGTTCCTCATGTCGCAGGTGCTCACCGGGCATGGTTGCTTTGGTGAGTACCTGTGGCGTATAGAAAAGGAACAGACCACGCAGTGTCACCATTGCGTAGAGGAGTTGGACTCGGCGCAGCACACGCTGGCACATTGTCCGGCGTGGGCGGAAGAGCGCCGAGTCCTACGCGCCAGCATCGGAGGGAATCTCTTCCTCCCGGCCATAGTGGCAGCGATAGTCGGGGGGGAAGACAAGTGGCGGGCCATGATGACGTTTTGCGGAACGGTCATGGCCACCAAGGAAGAGGCGGAGAGGATCCGACGCGGAGAACAATCCGCGCAGGATCCAGTAGACATGGACGTGGACGGTGGAGTCTTCCGGCGACCGCAAGGGTTGCCACCTCGCCGAAGATGGAGACTCCCCGTACGTGCCCGCCTCCCACCCATAGTGGATCCCACTGGGTGGGATAGAGGGGAAAAAAGGGAGGGGAAGGAAATAGGAGATCTCTCCATCCCCCCTCCCTTCCTACTATCTTTAGGTTGAAGATCGGACACGAGAGGAATGGGCCCGACCGCCGTGAGGGAGAGTTCGCCTGCTCCCTCATGTGCAACGGTTAGGATCGGACCCGGGTACAAATGTGGGGGCTGGGGCCCGGGCGGGGACTCCCGGGTTCAGCCCCTGCCCCCTCACAGATACACGAGGGCACGGCGGAGGGAGGTGGCGGCCACCTCCGCCAAACTACAGGAGAACTTTTCCAACTGGGAAGTAACAGGAAGGTACGCCACGAAAGGCGTAAGGCGGCGGGCATCCCGGAAGTAATGACTAGCTCTTTCCCGGGGTGCCCGCGAAACGCCAGAGTAGGCCGCTCGCTGGGGTTTAGTGGGTAGGCTGCGTGCGCCGCATACCTGCGACGCGCGTAGAATCCCACACTCCCCTCGTCCTCCGGAGACAAGGGGGTCTTCCCTTTCGGGGGCTACTGGTGTAAACCAGGCTCTATACGGGCCTGGGACCCCAGTAGTCGAAGATTTTCCCAGCGTGAACAAAAAAAAAGAGTCCCGTTCCCCCCAGGTGTCGGGGGAGGCCACCGGGGGCCCTTAGGGGCCCTTAGGAGCCTTCCCCGATACGGGTACTTGCGCATGAGTGAGTCTCGATTGCGCACATTACAAATCGGACACGACAATATTTCCCGATCGGACACATTCCCGATCGGACACGGTAACGATCGGACACGGTGTCGATCGGACACGGTGCCGATCGGACACGGTGTCGATCGGACACGGTGCCGATTGGACACGGTGTCGATCGGACACGGTGCCGATCGGACACGGTGCCGATCGGACACAGTTACTATCGGACACATTTAGTTGCATTCGGACACGGTGTCGATTGCACACGGTGCCGATCGGACACGGTAACAATTGCACACGGTGCCGATTGCACACGGTAACGATTGCACACGGTAACGATTGCACACGGTGTAACGATTGCACACGGTGTCGATCGGACACGGTAACGATTGCACACGGTAACGATTGCACACGGTAACGATTGCACACGGTAACGATTGCACACGGTGTCGATCGGACACGTTAACGATTGCACACGGTAACGATTGCACACGGTGTCGATCGGACACGGTAACGATTGCACACGGTAACGATTGCACACGGTGTCGATCGGACACGGTAACGATTGCACACGGTAACGATTGCACACGGTGTCGATCGGACACGGTGTCGATTGCACACGGTAACGATTGCACACGGTGTCGATCGGACACGGTAACGATCGGACACGGTCCCGTTTGGAAATAAAATACGAAAGTTTATATATATATATGTTTGAGATTGTAAAACAATAATAAACTAAAAAACTGTAGCATTACGCGAGGTTAAAAAATCTGTGATCGTATTATGTATTTATATTAATTATTTACAGATAGCACATTAAGCGGTAGGCAGGTTAAAAATCTATATAAGGATACGTATTATACTCTAATGTCGTATACTTCAAGTATGAAGTCGATTGACATATTTCCTAACCTCAAGTCGTCCTCTCATTAGAGTGCTTCATTATATTGCTTTTACAGTCTCGAACAGTACATAAAATTTCGAAATATTTGTTCTCTTTTAGACTAAGTGGCGTTAAGTGAGTATACTTTTGTCAAATAAAAAATAACTTGTTTATCTTAATAATTTGAAGTTAATTCTTCCTCTTTATACATAATAAGATACACTAGTGTTACTTATTAATAATGTGAGATTGCAGTTTACTGATTTACAGCAATGTTTTAGCAATGATTTAATAGAGATTTAGCTCCTTTTTCTTTCAGTGTAGCGCAATAAATAATTATTTTACTGTCAGAAATGACGTATCTCTGTATCTACGTAATTTACAGGAGCACTGTAAAGGCATGCATTTACAGTGAGGACTCCAATTTCAAATATGAACATTATTTGCTGTTTGCTAACCTTTAATGTGTTATGTTTAGCAGCTGGTAAAGGTACATACTATTGTTGACATTTCTATTAAAATTACTTGTGTACGAAACTCTAATTTATAATGTTTTTAATTTAGATTATTAAGTATCACTTTCCTTCAACTTGATAGGAGCTGGGGATGAGATATTCTATGCATCTATAGTAATTACATAAGCCTGGAATATCCTCAGATATTAAAGAAAAAATCCATTTACAAACCATAAGATTCCGTTAAGCGAGAGTTGATTATTATTGTCTCCGTTTTCAGAATCTTGTGAAATGTTATGGAATCATCTACTGTGATTAACTTGGTTGCTGTGTTTATCATGGAAGGATCAATGTGCTTCTAATCTTTACACATGTTTGCAGAATGTATAAAGCGTTTATATTTTTAGGCAGGTAAAACCTGTGTATACTTTATTAATCATCTTTAACGAATTATCCACAGAATGCAGCGTAATATATTATCTATGCCGTGGTATTTAAATAATGTATGTGTCGTGCATGTATGAGCATATTCTCACAAATACATATAAATTGGTAAGTAAAATTTGGTAAAATTAAGCTTATAGTTATAGTTGTAATATATATATAAATCCCGTAATGTATATATATTTACATTTTCGACCTATTGTTTGAGTGTAAGGGCTCGGACACACACTTCTGCACAACGCATAATGAAGCATAAGAAAATTGATTGGTCTATTTCCTTATGCACATGTGTATGGACCAATCAATTTTTTTATGCTTACGCATTATGCGTTGTGCAGAAGTGTGTGCTCCTCGCTTAAAGGTCAATCCAGACAAACTTGCATAACGCATAAACATAAGCATAAGAGAATTGATTGGTCCATATGGATCAATGCACATGCATAAGGTCCATATGGACCTTATGCATGTGCATAAGGAAATAGACCCATCCGTTTCTTTATGCATATGGTTATGCACCTATGCAAGTTTGTCTGGATAGACCTTAAGGGAGAATTCACACCTTGACACAGAATAGCAGAAAGCAGAAAAAGCAGCATCTAATCAGAACTTGCGCTGGTAGTAAGCAGAGTGTACTGTGCATGCATACTGTAGTATGCTTACTACCAGCGCAAGTCCTGATTGGCTTTTCTGTTTTCTACTATTCTGCCAAGCTGTGAATTCTCCCTAACAGATATATATATATATATATATATATATATATATATATATATATATTGTTACTCTGTTACTTTCAAACGATAGGTCGAAAATGGCAGACGAAAAGGGAAGGCAGCCAGTAGAAACTCGCGATAGTCAGCATTCGCGAAATACATAAGGCCGGTATTCATAGTCAGTTCTTATATTTAAGACCGTCTTAAGTACAATCTTAAGATGTCATTAACCAATCACACAGGCCCGTATTCATAATCAGATCTTATTTCAAGACCGTCTTAAGTAATATCTTAAGATGCTAATACGGCTCTGTGATTGGTTAATGACATCTTAAGATTGTACTTAAGATGGTCTTAAATTTGGGTTCTACGCCGCCATCTAGGAGCGAATGAACGACTTCGGTGGAAAACAGACCATGGCAGCAGGAGTATACAGTAAGACGTAAGGCAGTAACTTATTGACTAATGGGGATTATTACATTCAAGAATAATTGACTGTGGGTTGGTCCATAGCTCTTACTGCTTACGTCTTACTGCATACTCCTGCTGCCATTGTAGACGACGCTTAAAAGACTTGCGCTACTCTAAAGCCTTGTATCCACGATACTAGAAGTCGCTTCCGAGATCTCGGACGAAGAAAAAATTGATCAATCATTTAAAAAAATTCAGCAATTGACCAATGCTTTGGTTATTCTTTCTCCGTTCAAGATCTCGGAGGTGATTTCCTAGCATCGTGGCACAAGATCTTAAAGGCTTCTACACACAAATTGCCATAACCATAAACATAAAGGTATTCTACATAGAAGTCGTAGTCGTGAGTTGTAAGAAATTGACCAATCACAGATTGAATCCCTCAACTTTGAATGTGATTGGTCAATTTCTTACAACTCACGGCTACGACCTCTATGTAGAATGGCCATAAAACGTAAACGTAAGCTGAAGAACCAATCAAAATATTGCTTTAGCTTTATGTATGTATACTAATTGGTTCTTTAGCTTATGTTTACGTTTTACGTTTATGGCTATGGCTATTCATGTGCGAAAGCCCTTAAGGCCATCATACACAAAATGCATAGCTTAGTATAAGCGTAGCATAAAGCGAGAAACACAGACTTTTGCATAACGTATAATATGTAAGCATAAGAAAACTGATTGGTCTATTTCCTTATGCACATGTGTATGGACCAATCAATTTTCTTATGCTTACGCATTATGCTAGGTCTACAATGCGAGTCGTAAAGTCGTGAGTCGTAAGATTTGACCAATCACAATCAATTATTCTCCTCAAATTCGATTGTGATTGGTCAAATCTTACGACTCACGACTTTACGACTCGCATTGTAGACCTAGCATTATGCGTTGTGCAGAAGTGTGTGCTCCCCGCTTAAGACCGCTAAACCAATGAGCATCCAGCATAAAATCGCCATATTGATTTACATAAGATGTTCATTGGTCCAGTGGTCTTAAGGCCATCGCACACAAAATTGCATAGGCTACATAAACATAGCATAATGCTGGGTTTACAATGCGAGTTGTGGGTCATGGGTCGTGGGTCGTAGGAAATTGACCAATCACATTCGAATTTGAAAAGAATAATCGACTGTGATTGGTCAATTTCTTGCGATTCGCGACTTGCGACTGCTTGCGACTCGCATTGTAGACCCGACATAAGACCGCTGGACCAATGAGCATTTCATGTAAATTAATATGGCGACATTATGCTGGATGTTCATTGGTTTAGCGGTCTTATGCTACGCTTATGCTAAGCTATGCATTTTGTGTGCGATGGCCTTTATGCTATGTTTATGCAGCCTATGCAATTTTGTGTGCGATAGCCCTTTCTCTGTGCCCGGGCCCTAAAGCCTTGTGTCCACGAGGCTAGAACTGCGTCCGAGTTTCGGTTTAAGCCAATCAACTTGCAGCTTTTACAGAAAAGCAGCAGTTTCATTGGCTTAAACCGAAACTCGGACGCAGTTCTAGCAACGTGAACACAAAGCTTTACGGCTATTGTAGACGAGCCATAAAACCAAGGAGCGCGTTCAGTACAGTAGAACAAGCCGCTCAGTAGCAATCGAATGTAATTTGCTGTTACTTTTAGACCCAACAAATCGGCGTAGCGTGTTGATAAGGGCCGGTCTACAATGAGCGCGTTCAGCAGACCAAGCCGCTGAGTAGCAGTCGAATGTGATTGGCTTTTACTTTTAGAACCAACCAATCAACGCAGAATGTTGATAAGCTGAACTCAACAGTTGTGTCTGCTGAACGCGGCCAATGGGTGTCGTAAGTCGTCAGTCGTAAGAATTGACCAATCACAGTCTATTATTCTCCTTGCGGTCCTTGCGGTCATGCGGTTGAAGAATAATGAACTGTGATTGGTCAATTCTTACGACTCACGGCTTACGACATTCATTGTAGACCGGCCCTAAAACAACACTCAACAGTTGTGTCTGCTAAACGCGTCCAATAACAAACTGAAAAAAACGTCGAGAGGTTAAAAAATCTGTCATCGTAATTATGTAAGTATTAATTATTTACGGATAACACATCAAGCAGAAATCGGAACAACAAATCTGTATAACAACACGTAGTGCTAATTTTACGTAATTCTAGTATGAAATCGATTCGTTACATATTTCCTAACCTCACATAGTCACTCCATTTCAATATCTTATTATTTTTTCTAACAGTCTCGATCTATGTAAAATTTTCAAATATTTTTTATTTTTTAGCCAAAGAAGTATTGAATAAGCGTCTAAATTAATTCTCCTTGTTTGTAAGAAAATATATTACTGTTATTTGCAGGTATTGCTTACTGCATTTAAATATTTAAATATTAATAATCTGAAGTTAGATTAAATGATAGATTAGTGATGTATAGCAATATTTCAATAATTAATTATCTTTTCTTACTTTCAGTGGCACAACAAATTATTATATTACTGCGACAAATATCATATTTCTGTCTACGCAATACACATCAGTACCGTAGATAATGGAATTTATATAGTGTAAGACTCTAATTTTAAATGTAACTATATTAATTGTTGTTTACTAAAATTTAAATAAGTATTTTTAGTAGCTGGTAATGGTATGTATGTAGTACTGCTGACAATATTTCTACTAAAATTATCTGTATATGAAATTGTAATTTATGTTTCCAATTTAAAAAAAAGAGAAGATTATTAAATATCAATTTTCTTCAACTCTTACAGGAACTAGGAATGAGATATCCTGCGTACATCTATAGTGATCAACAAAACAGATCTTTATCTGTCAACAAATCAAGAAAAATTCCTTTTACAAACCATGAGATTCTGCTAAGCGAGAGTTTATTATTATCGTCTCCGCTTTCAGAATCTTGTGAAATGTTATGGAATCATCTGCTGTCACTAATTTAGTTGCTGCGTTCATCGAAGGATCAATGTGCTTCCAGTATCAACACATATTTGCATAAACCGTTTATATTCATAGTCAGGTAATATCCGTGTATATCTGTATACTTTGCAATAATGTTTAAAGTAATCTTAAAGCGGAGAGCACATTTCTGCATAATGCATAAGGGAATGAACCAATCAGAATCCTTTACTTTCATCGTGGAAATAGAAATAAGGACTCTGATTGGGTCATTTGCTTATGTTTATGCGTTATGCATTATTATGCGCTATGCAAAAGTGTGCTCCCCCGCTTTACAATTTATCCACAGAATGCAGTGTAACGTATTATCTGCATCATAATATATAAATAATGTATGTGGCGTGCCTATTATCAACGTAATCTCACGAATATATAAATTGATAAGTAACATTTGATAAAATTAAGTTTTCAATTTAGTAATATATGTATATGTACACACACGCACACGCGCGCGCGCATACACACACACACATATACACACATACTATACATATATATATATATATATATATATATACTATATATATAGTTTTGATAACATTTGTATTAAAATTAATTTGTGTGTGCAATTCTAACATAATACTTTTAATTGAGATTGTTAAATATCAACTTTATACTTGAAAAAACTAAAAACAACATATCTTGTGCATCGCAGTAATTTGTACGGCAAATTATTAAATGTTTTCAGGTATCAGAAGAAAATTTATTTAATGCGCGAGTTTTAAATTAAAGTTTATAGTTGTATCTTCCACTCGATTCCTGTGGAACGTCATGGAAGTGTCAACATTTATATAGCCTTTTTTAGGAAATCAATCCTTTACTCTGAAAGAATCTGTGTAGAAGGCATTTATGTTTTATTGTAGGTAGTATATACAAGTCAAAGTAAAATGTATGTTTTAATACGTCGTATTTGGAAAGTGATATGTATAATATTATGCATTATATATACATATATATATAATGCATAATATTGCTTTCCAAATATGACGTATTAAAACATACATTTCACTTTAACTTGTGTATATACTACCTATAATTAAACATAAATGTCGTTCTACAAAGATTCTTTCAAAGTGAAGGACTGGTTTCCTAAAAACTCTAAAGGCTATATGAATATTGACACTCTTATGGCGTTCCACAGGATTTGAGTGGAAAATGCAACAATAAACTTTCATTTAAGACTCGTGTATTATAAATAAATTCTCTTTTGACGTGAAAATCTTTGATAATTTGCCATACAAATTACTATAACGCACAATATACGTTGTTTTTAGTTTCTTCAAGTATGAAATTGATATTTAACAATCTTGATTAAAAGTATTACATTTGAATTGCACATCCAAATTAATTTTAATACAAATGTTATCAAAACTATATAGTATACAGGGGAAACCGGGGCTAAACCGCCAACGGGGTTGAACCGCCAGATCAAATATCTCGGAACCTGTATATTGTGCGAACTCGCTATTAACATTGTAAATGCTGCTTATGGTACCCATGTGACCAACGGAGTTTCGGCAGGTTACCTGCCGTGTTATGATTTTTACGGAGGCAAACGTGTTTTCGTGGTGAAAAGTGAAATTTTCTGCGCGTGGAAATTTTGTAATATCTGCAATAATATTTGCTCTCCAAATCTCGAGGTACGTGATTATAAATGCATGCTGATTATAAAGAGTAATGCATGCTGAACACGAATCCAGTGTAGATATCTAATATTTCATGGGCGATCAAACCTGAAACTGATTTATCCCGGGGGGGTGGCGGTTCAACCCCGGCATTTTTTAGATTTCAATTTTTCCACCGTTGTCGTTTTTGCTCTATACCGGTTAAACAAAGCAACATAGATAAAAATTTCCTATATAAATTTTGTAGCTAAAGGTTCACTCTTTACAGTGGTATACCACATTTAACTAAAATTATTTATTTTGTTGTTAAAAATCGGCACCGAAAAAAAACTGGCGTTTTAGCCCCGGTCTTCCTTATGTATATATATATATTTATTTATTTATTTATTTCTTATTAAGATTTAGTAACTAGTAAATAATCTTGATATTCAAAATCAGTGTTTTACATTGTAAATGCATCTTTTTTAATGCACCGATGCATAATGTTATATTTAAGAAGTATTTAAATATAGCAAACAACACTTACTCAAATAGTGATGTCTCTAATGAGTTTTAAAGAGAATTTAAAAGGCCAAAAATTCATAGTCTGCTTTATTCTACATACATATAAACGTATTTATAGAGATATGATACTGCAGATAGGAATTGTATATTATTAGACTTCTTAAGTAAATTATTTGTGACGCAGAAAATGCAGTATGCAACATTTTAGATATTTATATATATTAAAATACTATTTTCTGATACATATATGGACTGAATAGCAACATAACCATTTAATCAATTTTTTATTATACACATTGACAGTATAGAATGCTTCTTCAATAAACACAGAAATTTAATAAATGAGCGATGATGATATTGCTACATATCACATTATTCTAACAGTGGAGACAATAATGTTGAACTTTATGGAATAGTATCATCAATGCTTATTAATAAAATTTCTGTGTTTATTGAAGAAACAATGTATTTGTACTGTCAACTTGCATGTTAGATTAATTAAACGTTTATATTGCTGTTCAGTCAATGTATGTACTAGAAAATAGTATTTTAACATTAAAATACTCAAAATCTTGAATACTGTATTACCTGGATGGCACAAATAATTTATTTAAAAAGTTTTAATAATATTTAATTCCTATTTGCTTACGGATTTTTAGCCTTTTATATTCCGTTTATAAATAATTATATACGTATTACTATTTTGCATATGTGTTATTTGCTGCATCCAAATATATCTTATTAATAAGGTTATGCATCAGTTATAGAAGAGATGCACTTACAGTGCAAAACGTCGATTTTTAATCTCAAAATTATTTGCTATTATTAAGTCTTAATAAGATATATATAATAGTTTTAATAACATTTGTATTAAACAATCTGTATGTGCTATTCTAACATAATGCTTTTTTAATTAAGATTATTAAGTATCAATTTCATATTTGAAGAAGCTGAAAGCAACATATCCGTAGTAATTTGTAAAGCAAGCCACCAAATGTTTACAGATATCAGAAGAGAATCCACTTATAATGCACGAGAATTTTTTAAACGAGAATTTATTACTGTATCCTTTATTAGAATCCTGTGGAACATTATGAGAGTATCAACATATATCCATGTAGCGTTTGAAAGTTAAAAAAAACCAGTCCTATACTGTGAAAGAATATTTGCAAAATGGCATTTAATATTTGTGGAATGTTATGGGAGTATCAACGTATATCCGTGTAGCCTATGGAGGTTTTAAAAAACTACTCTTTTATCCTGAAGGAATATTTGAAAGGGTAAAAGCCATAGTGGTGTAAGTCAAATTCTTTAAGATATTGACTCGTGTGCATAAATATAATCTATACAATATATAAATTGTATCTATGCATACGAGTCAATATCTTAAAAAATTAGACTTACACTTACAACACTATGGCTTTTACCTCTCCATTTGTAGATTGGCTTTTATTACTGGGAATACTATGTTACACTTTAAGAATAGTTAAAATTAATGTTTGAAGATAACAAACACAAAAAATGTTAGAAAAGGAAAAATTTACAATATGGAAGTAAAGAAAGTGTTTGTATTTAAAGTAGATATATTCTAACACTTGGTATAAAAGATAAGAAAAGATAGAGATAATGAAACGATAGGAAAAATGCAGTTACAAAAAACACATATGGCAAGTATGATATATATTTTCAAAGTTACAAGAATCATTTTTAACAAAATAAAGTACTCTTTTTATTTAGTCGATAAAATAAATTTTCTCTTTTAAATGGAACACAACTAGAATATAATAATTTTCTTAATCTAAGCGATATATATATATATATATATATATTATGTACAGTGCATATATCAAAATGTACTGTATTTATTTCATACAACCAGTCCAGAAAAAATAAACTATATCATCTCTATTAACAATACAATTTGAACACAAAATAAGATAGAAAAATGAGGTACATGTAGAATATTGTTTTCTACAACATTTTTATCTTAAAATTATAAGAAATCAAACATGAGAAAATCTTACGGGCTAAATATTTGTTGAACAACATTTCTCGCAAGCGATATGTTTCGAACAAACTTTTACATATCTCGCGATTCGTAACTGAACTCATCTGTGAAAACTTACAAATTTAAACCTAACTTATATATATTTATGAATAGTGTATTAAGCTCTATAAAGATTTGAAGCGAGCCTTTAAGTGCAAGGTGAGCACCATTTTTCGGGGTTACCCGATATCACAATAGGATATGAATCTAAACTTAATAATACATATACATTTTGTTGGCAATTGTTATTTAGTAGAAATTTTCTTTATTTTAATAGCCTTATGTATATATATATATATATAAGGTTATTTGCATATATCAAAATGTATTGTATTTATTTCATAAAACCAGTGCAGAAAAAATAAACTATATCATCTCTATTAACAATACAATTTGAACACAAAAAAAGATAGAAAAAAAGGTACATGTAGAATATAATAGTTTTCTGAAATATTTTATCTTAAAATTATAAGAAATCGAACATGAGAAAATCTTACGGGCTAAATATTTGTTGAACAACATTTCTCGCAAGCGATATGTTTCGAACAAACTTTTACATATCTCGCGATTCGTAACTGAACTCATCTGTGAAAACTTACAAATTTAAACAGAACTTATATATATTTATGAATAGTGTATTATTAAGCTCTATAAAGATTTAAAGCGAGTCTTTAAGTGCAAGGTGAGCACCATTTTGAGTTACCCGATATCACAATATGAATCAATATCAGGATATGATACATATGCATTTAGTTTTGTTGGCAATTGTGATATAGTAGAAATTTTCTATTTTAATAACTGATTGTTATATAAAAAACGTAATATTTTTCGAAATATCAAAAATAGAAAAGGAGATAGCAAACAGTCTTATATATATATCGATAAGATCGTCAAGTCTTCTCGCAGAGAGTATTCATTATGTACATGGCTCTGTATTCCACGTATTTCAGACCGAATGGTGAGTTTCCTAAGGGATCTTTTTAATATCTCAACATTAATTGAACAAATTTACAGATATGGATCAATTCGTCTATTTTTCTGATACTTTGAATCAGTATACTCACCATACGGTACGGAGAACGTGTAACTTAATTTCTGTAACTACCGCTGAAGATGGCTCAAAACTGAGCCGAAACGTACGGATCGATGTAATGTATCAAAACGACGAATAAATCAGTTATTTCTGATATTACGCACTGTGATCTGCGTCTGACCCTCATAGCCTTGACTTCTCCTATTTTAATCTCGAGGGTCCTCATATTACTTTATTTATTATTTTGACTTTTCTTTGATAAAATTTTATTATGTTCTTTGAAGGAGTATAAATTCTTCTTTCGAGTACATGATAAAGACTCTTTCTAAAATTTGTACATTTTAAGACTATCATCAAGAAAATATTCTTTCTTAAAGACAACCGTTACTTACTATAAGAAAAAAAGTAAATTGAGTAATCGCTTTTTTAAGCAGTACAATCGATATGTTCCTGTGTGTATGCATGTACACACGTATGTACATACGTACGCACAAAAAATTTTTCTATGTTGTTAGAAAATTTTATTTCTGTTTAAAAAAGGCGAGAAACTATCATCGCTCAGGACGGGGGCCCGGCGTTACGCGCCGCTCGTGCGTCGCGCCGTGTCATCATCGCCGCTTGTAGTAAACAACTGCCCGCGCGCCGACCGCGGGGCGGCCGCATCTCACCGCGCGCTTGGATTTGGCGGTGGGCGGGCCAATACGGCGATTTTTAATCATTAATAACTCATCAACTATCGCGAAAATTGCAAAATGGTACATGACTTTTCGACTCAGTTTGGTTCGCTCTATCTAAATATGAGAAAAGTACCAAACATTCAGTGACACCCTGTATACACAAGTTAACCTTGTATAACATGCGATGCTTGTATAAATCCTATTATAAATTGCGAGTTTTCATTTGTATTAATTTATAATTTATAATAAAACTGAAGAGAAACTGAATCAGTTTAAATAGATTAAAATATTTTAGTTTATGGCACAATGACTCGAATGATATTTTGTACTTGTCCTTTGCAAATTGGACATTTTTTATTGTCATTGCACATATCTGCTGTAAAGACATCAGCACAAGCTGCACATACACACATGTGACCACATGGTAAGATTATTCGATTTACTTTCAAATCTAAACATATAACGCAAGTTCTTTCGGGTCTTTCATTTCCTTCTCTATCACCCGAGTTTAATGAAGACTGTTGTACAGGAAAATATGGTAAAGAATTGTCTACGATTGTCACATCTTCGTCTTCGTACCAATATCCGTAATCGTCCTCAGGAACATTGAATACGTTTTCGGCAACATCTGAAATTATGTATAAATACACACACATACACACATGAAGTATACATGGTGTTCCAGACCTGATGTGCTACCTGTTTACGAGATTCCTGACATTATTTTGAAAAGAAAATCCTAATACCAAAATGCCGAGTTAATACCAAATGTCTCAACATTTTGGTATTAACAATTTCGTCTCACAATGATCTCAGGCATCTACTATTAACGAGTGGTATGTCAGGTGTGGTATATACAAAGGACACCTTGTATACTAATACCAGTCACTATGTACATTTAAAAAAGACATAATTCTGACCCAGGATTTTTCTTTTGGGGGGTGTTGGAGGGATCAAGAAAAGCTTAACCGGAAGTTTTCGACCTCTGTTTCCCGCTTGCTTTTTATACGGGAGTAAAAAATGTGAAAAAATGGTTTTTCCACTAAATATACTTTTTTATTTTCCTTTCTCGTTCGATGTCTCGAAAACAATCAATCATACGTAAAAATGTCATACGACATAACTTGTAGAGCGTAAAAAAAGCTTTAAAATGAGCTTTGATTCGACCTTGTAACTTTATTAGAAACCGAGTTATCGCGGAAAAAACCATTTTTTTCACATTTTTTACTCCCGTAAAAAAAGCAAGCGGGAAACAGAGGTCGAAAACTTGAGATTAAGCTTTTCTTGAGCCCCCCCAACACCCCCCAAAAGAAAAATCCTGGGTCAGAATTATGTCTTTTATAATCCGTTTTTTTTTGTACATAGTGACTGGACGAGACGCCTAAATATCTAAATAAGGCAAAATAGAAAGAAATGTTTCAGACAAAAATTATAAGGTTTAAAAAGACGCATTTAATGGCAGTATTAGTTTGACCATAAGTGACGTTGTCAAAGTCAGGTTAAAGTTAACTCAATTTTTTCAAATAAAAACCCTAATTTTTATTATATCCTCTTTTTCTACAAATAAATTTGAACAACTTTTGTTTGAAACATTTTTTCATTTGCCTAATACTTTTTGAGATATTCAAGGAAAACAGTAATTTTTTCAATATTTAGCTTACGATATCTTAATAATTGTTTGTCGGAGGAAAAAGTGAAGGACTTTTTTACTTGATTTGATCTCAAGAATATATTGTTGCAACAACAAGAATAGTATCCCAACTTTTTGAAACAATTGTACATATAGACACCTCCTTGCAATTTTCATGTATACACAAGTATTTAAAATAGTTGGAATACTATTGCAACAGCATATTCTTGAGATCAAATCAAGTCAAAAAATTCTTTATCGTTTAAACTAAATATCGAAAAAGTTAGTTTTCCTTGAATATCTCAAAAAGTATTAGGCAAATAAAAAAATGTTTTAAACAAAAGTTGTTAAAATTTATTAGTAGAAAAAGATGATACAATAAAAAAATAAGAGTTTCCATTTAAGAAAATTAAGTTGACTAACTTGACTTTAGTAACGCCACTTATGGTCAAACTAATATTGCTATTAAATGTATCTTTTTAAACCTTTGATAACTTCTGTCTGAAACATTTTTTTTTATTTTGCTTTGTTAGATATTTATGCGTCTCAATTTAAATGCCCCATATACAGGGAGTCCCATTTTATTTTTGATAGTCAAATATCTCAATATCACGTAGAAAAAAATGTTTCTGACAAAAATTATATGGTTTCAAGGAAAACAGATGATGAAAATATGGACTTGACCTTGAGTGACCTTCTCAAAGCCAGGTAATGTAATCGATGTTTTCTTAAATGGAACTCTCCATTTTTTATTGCATATTCTTATAGCCTTTGTCGAGACGTTTCCAAAACACTATAATAAAGCTCTCTTTCGTTAAGAATTTTTTAAGATATTTCAAAATTGTCATAATATTTTTAATATAAAATATGAAATATCTCGTAAAATATTCACTTTTCGATGATTATACCTTGATACTTTTATACGTAGAATAATGAAAGAAATCTAATAATAATAACTTCTACATTTGCAATTTTGTAAAATTAAATGCGTCTACAAGATGTAATCAAAATTTTTAAAATAATTTTTTCTGTTTTTTTTTATAACAATCGGTTTTTTTTATTCTACGTATAAAAGTATTAAGGTAAAGTCATGGAAAAGAGAATACTTTACAAGATATTTCATATTTTATATTAAATTTTATAATAAAAATAAAAAAATTTGAAATATCTCGGAAAATTCTTAACGAAAGAGAGCTTTATTATAGTGTTTTGAAAACGTTTTGACGAGATCTACGACAACTTTTATTTGAAAGAAAAAATCAAGTTTTATTTAAGAAATTTGTCTCCCTTAAAATTTCTTGAAAATAACGACATGTATGACACGTATGACATTGGAATTATATGTTCCCTTTTAAACCAAACAACTTTCGTCTGAAGTATTTCTTTCTAGAATCACAAATAAAAAAGTTTTTGGGTGATCGATTAAAATGTGACATCCTGTATATATATATGATAGATCTCGCAGAAAGGATCATTTCTTGTCAAGCAACCCATGTTCTTTGACGTGTTATTTCGGAGCTATGCGACCGCGCAGACAAGTCTTAGGTGACATTTATTACAATTATGAGATAAATTATTTAGTACATTGGCAGGCAGTTTACAGAAGGTTTTCAAAGTGTCTACCTTGAACCTGATTATGCTACAGATTGGTCGCAACATGACCTCAAATGTTCGATAGAGTTTGACAATCAATGTTATAATGGTGTCATGAGTGCAATTAGGTTCAGGGTAGACACTTGGACCGCCTTCTGTAAACTGTCTGCAAGTGTACTTGAAACAATAAATGAATAATTTATCTCATAATTGTAATAAATGTCACCTAAGACCTGTCTGCGTGGTCGTGTAGCTCCTAAACGACGCGTCAGAGACCAAGGGTTACTTGGCAAAAAATAATCCTTTCTGCGAGACCTATCGTTCCTCAGAGTTTGTTGCAGAGGTCCTAAATCACCCTGTATATATGGAGGGGTAAAAACCACAGTGGTGTAAGTATGTTAATACGTAATAACATATATAAACATTAAAAAAAATAAACCTTCGATCTTACCTTGATCATGGTCGGCGATAGGCAATCCTGTCAACAAGTCGGCACAGATTTCATCCACGTAGTTGATTTCATGCGTCACAGTTGAAGTTAAATCAATGAGATATTGTTGGTTTTCAATAAATCGATGGAAAGACTTTAGAAATTCCGTCAGGGATATTCTAAAAAGAAAATGGAAAAAATTTTTATTTCAATTAAACAAAATTTACAATTTCTAAGCTCTCACATGCTTAAGGTATTCCTTTCACGGAGGAGCGTATTTTGTAGGCGCTTAAGCAGGGCCTCAGCAAACTCTTGTATATTGCATTAAACTTGTATAAAATCAAGTTATAATTGATTATTATGTTTAATTATAAGAAAAAAGTGAAAATATTATGTGTATTTAGAAATTTTTCATTTTTCGGTAAATTTTACTGTCAGAACAATATGGCAACGCTGCGCTTTTCAGGGCGCCGATTGTAAAATGTGAAGTTGATAACAAAAGTGTCAATGTAAGTGTCAATTAATCAAAGAATATTGTGACATTTTCTTTTTATCAAAGAGAGATTTTATAATAATAATGAGTGATATAAGAAACATAAAGTGAGGAGTAATGTGGGCAAAAATAGAGGACAATTTGTGAAAATAAAAGTTGATAATAAACCGTACGTGATAAACTGAAGTGTGACATGAGCGCACAGCTTGCAGCGTTGCCAAATAATTCCTTGAAAGTCGCCATTAAAAATATTCATCTATAAACCACATTTCAAGTCAACTTTTAACATAAATATTTTGTTTAAATATTCGGTGACTCTGTATTTTTATCGGCACTATCGAAAGTATAGAGTTTAGCGAATATGTAGCGCAGTTAATATTTAATATCTTAAGATATTTGATAAACAAATTATTACATTGAAATGTGGAAAATAGATTTTTTTGATAACGTCACATATAAAATAGCGAATTTTCAAAGTCATAATTCTTCTTTATATGTTCGGTAATGTGGTTTAATTTTTTTCTAGCGTAAAGATATGCATTTTAACTTTCTCGTATCAAAAAATCAGTTAATTCTTAAGACTTTGGTGTCATGAAAGGAATACCTTAATTCCGAACAATAATAAATATGATATTGTAATATGCTGTATATTATATATGCAATACACAATACCTATTTTGTCGAAGATCTTTTTGCCTTTGGAGTATGACATCATTTCTTTCTTTATTAATTTTAGAATGGACACGTCGTACTTGAAGATTGTTTCTCGCGCGACCAAGATCAATTGTTTGAGTCATAATCAGCTTCTTCAAGTTATCTAGATGTAAAAGTAAAGCTAATGTTTTTTTTTCATTGTTTTTGTAAGCATTAATTTTATTAGTTTATTATTTGTATTAGTAATTGTTAAGGCTTCTGGATACTTACCACGGCCATGTTAGATAGTGACGTCAGAGGCTAGAAATGACACGCTGAGAATTCTTGCTTGCAATTTCCTAATAAAAAGATATTTGCATAAAATAACACTTTAGATCATTTCAGTAAACTTCAAAAAGATTCCGAGGTCTATCCCTTTCCCTTGACAGTTAATAAACAGCCGTAAAATGAATGTAATACGAAGCCTAATCGTGCGTCTGCGCATAAACCTGCATGATTAAGCTTTGTATTACATTCATTTTACGGCTTTTTATTAACTGTCAAGGGAAAGGGATAGACCTCGGAATATTTTTCAAGTGTATATAAATGATCTAAAGTGTTATTTTATGCAAATATCTTTTTATTTAGAAATTGGACGAAAGAATTCTCAACGTGTCATTTCTCGCCTCTAACGTCACGATCCCATATGACCGCGGCGAAAGCCTATGAACCTTAACAACCTGTTAATTTTCTTGTTGTTAGTTACAGTGTATCGTAATACATATAAAATAAAGAAAATAATATACCTATGAATATCCATAAATTTGGATGCCTGCCGAAATGTTTGGATGCTTGGTTGTGGAAGCTTTCCACTAGATTGTTAGTTCGCACAGGGCAGTTGTAGACTGAAACTTTTTCAGATATGTTTTGCCATGTATTACGCATATATGACATAAACTGTAATACAGCAGGATGATCATCGCACATATTATCAGCAGTACGTTGCAATATTGCGAATGCTTCTTCAAATCTAATGTGCGGCACTAATGGAACTGACATTGCCATTGATATTAAAGTTTTCGGAGCATTAGTTAATCCCAATTGTCGCCATTTGCGCAGTATCGACTGAAAATATTTAATTTTTATTAAAATATTTTATTAATTTTATTTAATTTTACGTACTCTGCATATTCATATTACGTGTATAGGATTAAGACTGCAATATATAAATAATAAAATATACATATATATACACCACATATAAATACTCAATATTAATAGAATAATTAGTGAATTAAATATCTTACAAGTAGGTTTGAATCTGTAGGCGCAATTTCGAGCTTTCTGTGATCACTTCGAAAAATAAAAGCGATACTTTAGGTATATTCGAATTAGGGGCTCGATTGCGTATCTTGAAACAAGGTGAAAATTACAAAAGTGAGGAAATTCACTAGAGTATCTACAATTTTATTTGTTAAAATCTAGTTAATCTGTTCACTTTTGTAATTTTCACCTCGTTTCAAGATACACAATCGACCCCCTGGACGAGATGGGTTCGAACTCTCTATGAGTACCTCGAAAAACAAGAGTGTAAAGCGGGAAACACAGACTTTTGCATAACGCATAATGCATAAGCATAAGAAAATTGATTGGTCTATTTCCTTATGCACATGTATATGAATCAATTTTCTTATGCTTACGTATTATGCGTTGTGCAGAAGTGTGCTTCCCGCGTTACTTCCAAATAGACTCGAACCTATACTCCGTCCAATGAGAGATTGAGAGTGGTTCTACGCATAGGCGGGCAAAGTAGGGGTAAAGTCCCTATATAGAGCCTGGCGTACCGAATATGTAAATAGATATTTTGTGAGCGGAGACCTGCGCAAGACGGACGAGTTTACGTCCAATCTACTCTCAATCTCTCGTTAGACAGAGTATAGATGAAATACGTTCGAACCTTCTTTGAGTACTTTACTAGAAATTTAATGTGTAAAGCATAATATGTGTGTACACACAAATATCTCTTTATTACAATTTTACATTATAACTATATTATGATAACATATTCGAATACTACTACTTGTAAAAGATTTAATTCTTTATGACTACGATTACACGGCTCGATTTACGCCGAAGTTATAACATCGATGTTATAACTACTGACGTTAAATGCCGTGTAAACGCTCTTTTACGACGAAGTTATTACATCGATGTGGTAACTTCGTCATAAAAGAGCGTTTACACAGCATTTAACGTCAGTAGTTATAATATCGATGTTATAACTTCGGCGTAAATCGGATCGTGTAAACGTATACTATGATAGAAACTACTAGATACATTTTAAATAGAAGTACATTTTAAATCCTGCAAGCACTTATTCTAAAATTCAAAACTAACTAACTTGGGATTCAATTACTTCACAAGTACAATGTATGAAATACTATTTCTTATAAATTTTACTTGAATCTAAGAAAATGAAATATGCTTATTGGATTTTTGGATTATTGGATTGGACTCAGATTTTTGACATATTGAACTCTTGATCTCAGCCCTAATATAATAATATACAGGCATACCAGACCTGCTGTGCCATCTGTTAATGGCAGATACCTGAGATTAATTAAAATGCCGAGGCTATAATAGTTTATAAATAAGAAGTGTTCAAAGTTGGCCAATCAAATTGTCCAACTTCACGCGCTTGGTCTAGCTTGGTCATGTTCCATTGCATAGTAGTGAAGGTGTTTTACTTCTAGGGAAAGAATAAATAAATAGGGAAGAATGAATAAATTTACATCTTTACTACTATGCAATGGGTGCATTCAGAAGCACAACCGCTCACTGAGCTGCTAAGTAGCAATAGAATGTGATTGGTTCTTTGGATCCAATCAATCACACTTAATTGCTACTTAGCAGCTCAGTGAGCGGTTGTGTTCCTGAATGCACATTGAATGCCTGTTGGGACATAACTGAACGCGCAAATTTTGGACAATTTGATTGGTAAGTGTTCAGTTTTGAACACTTCTCATTTAAAAACTATTATAGCCTTGGTCTTTTGGTGTTAATTTCGTCTTAAATTGATCTCAAGTATCTGCCATTAATGGTGGCACGGCAGGTCAGGGACACACTGTATAGAATATAATATGTAGCAAAGAAACGTTAAATTTTTATATTGCAAGTATACCTGGTTAAAATGGAACCAACATCCGTGTATTGCAGCTACAGGGAAAAATTCAGATAATGTAGCTATCGCTGCTTTTTCGTAATCTCCCATAATAAATTTTACATTGTTCTGTAGTGCTGGGGCAAGCTCAATTAACTTTTCCCAAATTGCTCGATAAAGAGCTTTAGTTCGCGATTCACATAAAACAAAGATTGTTGCAATTCCCTGTGAAATATTGATATGTAAATAATTTGACACATGATTTTTAGACAAGAAGAATATGCAATTTTTTTAAAACGTGTAACCTACCGTATTCATATAACGAATATGAATAGAATATAACTGAATTATATTCGGTTTCCGAGGAATAATCTGTAAATATATTAATTGTTAACATATGATATAAAATTTATTTGTTTGTGACGAGTGAATAATTACTGAAGTTACCGAAAATGTTCCATCAACAAATAATTCTGTACTTTCATTCAACGCATTAAGCAGTTCATTGTTTGAAAATAAAAATCCCATGCTACCATCTTCTGCGATTACACTCCCTTTATAGATATCTTTGCATGCATCATACTTTTCAAGCTCCAAACTGAGAGATGCGAAAGAATTTGGTACAGGCGGTTTGTACGTAGCTCGCGCTCTATTCAATGCGCTTTTAATAGCAGGATAACTTAAATGCATTGCTGCTTCAGGATCACTGAAATAAAAAGTTGATATACAGTAGGAATAAAAAATAAGTAGTCAGTACTAAAATGTTACAAATTAAAAATTTATTTAATTAAATAACAGAATAGTAGTAACATAACGCATATATTTTAAAGATAACAAAATAGATGAATTATTATTAACAAAAAAATTGCATTGTATCTTATTGTGGTTTGATTATATCGATCACTTTTTATAAATAAGTCATGTGACAAAACAACCTTCAAAAATTATCTAATATAAATAATTTAAAGTTAGCGTGTTGAACCTCCCTTTGCTTTGATTACAGCCTTAAACGCCGTGGTATAGAATCAATTAATGTTTCTAAAACATATTAGTCAATCTTGCTCCATTTATCAAATAAAGCCATTCTGTATTTAAGATTCTTTTCTCTTTGATTTTGGTATTCTACGATCTAATTAATCCTACAAGTGCTCTATAGAATGAATTAGATCGTAGAATACCAAAATCAAAGAGAAAGAATCTAAAAGAATACAGAACGGCTGTATTTGAGGAATGAAGCAAGATTGACTAATATGTTTTAGAAACAATAGTTGATTCTATACCACGGCGTTTAAAGGCTGTAATCAAAGCAAAGGAAGGTTCAACACGCTAACTTTAAATTATTTATATTAGATAATTTTCGAAGGTTGTTTTGTCACATGACTTATTTATAAAAAGTGATCGATATAATCAAATCACAATAAGATACAATGCAATTTTTTGGTTAATAATTATTCATCTATTTTGTTATCTTTAAAATATATGCGTTACGTTATTACTATTCTGTTATTTATTAAATAAATTTTTAATTTATAACATTTTAGTACTGAATATTTATTTTTTATTCCTACTGTACAAAGCAATGCCTAATAATGTAATAATTAATAATTAGAAACTATTGCGGTAAAACTTAAGATTAAGGGCGACCTTGTGACCGAACATTTGATCAAGGATTCGTAGGACTTACTTGGATGTAGTATTTTATGGTCGCCACTGTGTTTTCCAAGCGATCACACAGAACGCTGATGTTCTCGGTCGCCTTGATCGAGAAGCTTCCTTCCTTCCTTCTTGAGATGATATCTTCCGGCTGCGTGGCTCGTCACGTTTTTCTGCGCGATGTCGTTCGACAAGGGCACGTACTCGCACTCGGTTCGCGTTTCAGATAATGTTATCAGAGGATAGGAAATGTGAATGAACTTTTAGATTTGTATTTAACAATAACAAAAATAAAATATATTTGTTTCGGCACAAAGTACACGAAATAGAGAGAAATTATCTCTGTAACAGGTAACGGATGTTAACCGGGTTCAATCCCGAATCTTACACTCTACTCGCTTTATAAAACACGCTACGCGAAAAACTATCTTTCCACTGAGCGTATCGCAAGATATCTCCGAGTGATTCTATATGGAATAACCGACGTTCGTTCGACGATTTCCCAGGGAAAGACTAACCTCGAGCGTTGGCTCGAGCTGGCTTATATACCCTCTCTGGGCTGATTCCCACCCACAGGCTCTCAACCAATGAGAATCGGTTGCGAAGCCCGCATTCGCTTTCTCTTTCTATCATGCAGTCGACTGGTCTGAACACGCTCGACGTAAACAAGATATCAAATTACCTCGCTGGCTCGAAGCTCGCGGCTTGCATCAAAGCAATGGAATTTTAATTGATTCTACGAAAAGACATGCGACTACATGATCAACAAGATTTATTCCTTTAGCAAACAAATATATGTTAATAAAATTTGATGAATCCTGCGAATATCGTTCCCGACATTATTCTTATTCCTTTTTCCCTAATGTATACATTCTTGCACGCTATACAATAAGTACGGATGTCCCTGCTCATTACATAATTATCTAATCCCGTATGTACATTCGTTCATGCATACACTCTCTTTTTCTTTTCAGATTCATCACGCTGGCTCTAAGATTCTTCAGGATTCACCAGGTAAGTATGTAATAATTACACTTTCTCCCTTTTGGACAAAGTAACGTAAAACGCTTATAATTCTTGTAAAAGGTATCCAACGTATTTATATCTGTCTACGTTACATGATTCCATCGTTAATATTTATCTAACACGCTTAATTCGAAATATCACGTAACTGACCTATGACCACGCAATAATTATATACGCATCTAAATGCAATTTTAACTGGATATACATCTTTCTCTTGTCACAACAATGCATTCTATGCAATAAAATACGCATATATCTCATTAATTAATTATCTCGTAAAAATAATAAATTTCTTTAATATCGACTCGAATTGAGTAATCAACGGCTCGTTGGATTCGTTTTACCTTTCTGAACTTATATCTATCGATAAAATATAAAATATACGTTAATTACGGATTTTGACCCTAACGAGTGCATTTCTTAATTAATGCCTCAAAATGAATTTAAATAGCACAGGATGGTTTCTCACATCCCTCTGAACATGAATCTATCGAAATATCACGAAAATATTCGATAACTAACAATTTTGCAAAATTTTGTGAAAATCCGTAATTATGGAAAAATTCAAAGTTTTTTCCCATAGGTGACTTTGATTGGTCCCTCTGAACATAAATATCAAATAAAAACTTTAAAAAATCAATTAATACGAGTTTTGACCCCGAATGGTCATTTTCTTAATTATGATGAAATTTGCATAAGTAACGTCAGATTCTCTTTCCATGTGTCCTAGGGAACACGTACATATCGTTGAATCATCATAATTCGACTTAACAACAAATTTCACCATTTTATTGAAAATCTTTAAATAATCGAAAATATCGAAATTAAACTATATAGATCACCTCCAGGGATCGTTAGAAATCGTTTAAGACGATTCGCAACTCGATCGGTCGCTTATTGACAAAGTGCACCCTAAATGGTGAAAACTCGTAATAATGAAAAATATCGAAATTAAAGTGTATGGGCAGTCTCTCTGGGACTAGACAAATTGTTTAAGCCCTTAAAAATCAAAATCGCATCATAAATGGCGAAGTTGCCCCCAAGGGGTGAAATCTTTAAATAACGTTAAAAATCTCAAATAAACTATACAGATGGTCTCTCTAGGATCTAACTAGACGTTTAAAACCTTATTTCGCTAAATCGCATCACGATTGGCAAAATTCGAAATATTGCGATTTCTTAGAAATAAACTATATAGGCTCGTTCCTTGAGACGATACGAATGTGTCCATGCTCTTCTTTTATCAAAATTATCCAAACTAAAGATTTTTATAGAAAAGTGTCAATTTTGTAAATATCGATCCTAAATCGACAATTGACATTTATCTGATGTCTGGTAATCATAAATGATCGAAATCTATCGTTATCCGCGCTAATCTATCCTTCTATCGATTAATCAGCTGATCGCGCTTAACTCGCGTCTGATGGTAAAGTTACGGTATATCGATCACATTTGGACTCGTCTCGATTCACTCTACGCGAATCTATCGAAAAATGTCTTTAATAGACGTTGCTTTACGCTATTGGCCTATTTCGTCGCGAAATCTCCTTTCTGGCCAAATAATATTAAAATAATCAATTTCGACTCTACTTGTCGAATAAAATAAAATAAAATCGTTGGATGCCCCGTACATCCCTATGAGCTATCGCGCTCCATCAGTCTTGTCAAAATTACGAAATAATTATGATCGTGCATTACGATCACGCGATAAGTTTCACCTTCTACGTGTGACGTTATTCTTATCGTTATGAAACTATATCTAGTCATTACTATAATACTTAGCTCGTTTGGAAGAGCTCTCGGTTATTATCAAATCAAAAGAATATATAAATTTATTAAAATAAATCGACAGTGACTAGAGTCACTCACTCAGTTCGTCGACCAACCTCTACTGTTGTGTCTCCGACGTCTCGGTGTTGTCCGGCTCGATCAGCTGACTGCTCTGCATCAGCTGTTCCGCGTCTGGCGCCTCGCTGTCACTGCTTTCGAGTGGAATGGTGATATCAAGGCTAGTATCGTGGTTGTTTGGATCAACCTCGGGAATGGGAGTCGAGGAACGTATTTGCGGATCTATTGATTTACTAGCCGCCTTAGTTTTAACGGGTTCTCTCGTCGGTGTCGCCTCTCGTCCCTCCGTGCTTTGGCTCGATCTCTGGGTAGTCATCTCAGTAACGTATGGAGTCGATGAAGCCGTCTGTATTTTGACAGGCGGTTTCAACCTCACCGATTTCAATGACCTTGATATATGTTGTCAAGGTCATGACCCCGAGTGACCTTCAGGTTTTAGCCATCGCTCGTTATTCGTTAAAAAGTTATTAACAAAAAAAGTTTGGAAATTATAGCAGTTATTTTGAGTATTGAAGGTCACTCGGGTTCATGACCTTGACAACATATATCAAGGTCATTGAAATCGGTGCGGTCGCCCAAGGGGATCCTGAACCGACAATTATAGTCAAAGCTCGTTCTTTGAAATGGCTTTATAGATCGCAAAATCCTTTTACAGGAGTAAAGTATAGGTATTAATGAAGAGTGGGAATGTAAAATAATTAGTAATAATTGAAAACAATGTAAAAATGCATAACCTTACTTTCTAATATAAACAGTTGTATAAATAATATGTACGAAATGAAATGTTCCCACTCTTCAGAAGACGTGCACAAACAATAACGTACCTTTGAAATTGCGATTGAAAGCCTGGAATAAAAATGAGAGCTTCAAAGAAATTTTAACCTATAACCATGTCTATCCTTGTCTATCATCATTGTCTATACAAGGACAGATATATAATTTGGTCGGTAATATAGACGGCTCCAGCATCACCTTAATCTTAAGTTTTACCACTATTGCTTGAAAAAATGTCATTTGTTTATTACACTAACCTTTCACACACATCATCAAATATTTTTTTTATAGGCTGTGCACTTTCTTGGCAAAGACGATATATTTCTCGTTTCAATTTTGATGTACGTGCCACCATGTCATTAGGAGGATGATCATGCAAAGAGATAACGGTTACTTCGCCATCATCGCTGACTATCGCTAATCCTTGACAGCTGGTGTTACGACGAGTCGAACATCTGTATGTACCTTCTAAACGTTTGTCAATGTGATAAGTATATCTTTCATAAATGTAGACGGTACTGTCTTTATGTTTGCCTTTAATTGCTTCCATGTTTTGTTTGTAACTTATAATAACACTAATTATATTTGTCACTTTCAAATTACATTGGGCGATAATTACTTTGCCTATAAAGCCATAAAAAGGTTTAATTAGAGCTTTTGAAACAAATGAGAAATTTTTACGAAAATGTATGAGCTTTTGTAACGGATGAGTAATGGCACACGAGATGCGAAAACAATTGTCGCGCGGCAAGGAGCGACGCAGTAGCCAATCAAAGTAGAACTTTTTTCGCGGCAAAAGATTTAGTTGGCTGACGCGAACTTCCGCCGCGCGGCAAGTGTTACCGCATCCCGTGTGCAGGAGCCTTAATTTTGCAACGGAAGTGTCTCTCTCTCTCTCTCTCTCTCTCTCTCTCTCTCTCTCTCTCTCTCTCTCTCTCTCTCTCTCTCTCTCTCTCTCTCTCTCTCTCTCTCTCTCTCTCTCTCTCTCTCTCTCTCTCTCTCTCTCTCTCTCTCTCTCTCTCTCTCTCTCTCTCTCTCTCTCTCTCTCTCTCTCTCTCTCTCTCTCTCTCTCTCTCTCTCTCTCTCTCTCTCTCTCTCTCTCTCTCTCTCTCTCTCTCTCTCTCTCTCTCTCTCTCTCTCTCTCTCTCTCTCTCTCTCCTCTCTCTCTCTCCTCTCTCTCTCTCTCTCTCTCTCTCTCTCTCTCTCTCTCTCTCTCTCTCTATCTATCTATCTCCTTCTCCCTCTCTCTGTGTGTGTGTGTGTATGTATGTATGTGTGTGTGTGTGTGTGTACATATGTGTAAATGTTTGTGTAGGTCCGCGGTATATAAATGACCGACAAATAAACGATAAATAAAGAACGCTATAAAATAGTAGGAGAATGATCAATGTCTAACATTCGGCGCGTTCAGTAAACAAAACAGATCAGTGAGCGCTCAGTAATTCTTTATTTATTATGATTAGTTCCTACGTTTAGATACAGCAAAGAACTAAAGGCAACAAAAAATTGTATTAAAAAATCACCGAACGCTCACTCAATGGCTGTCCCTTGAGGGTCGATTGTGTATATTAAAATGAGATAAAAATTACAAAAATGAACAGACTTACTAGATTTCAACAAATAAAATCATAGACACTCTAATAAATTTCGTCACCTTTGTAATTTTTACCTCATTTCTAGATACACAATCGACTCCCTGATTCTTTAATACAGAATCTCTAAGCAAAAATTTCTGTATTTTAATATTGCGCTGTAACAATATATCCGTACTAGTGTAAATTATCCGTTGCTATATTTTTACATGGTAAAGAATCAGTTACATTAATCGTCAAAGATTCGTATAAGTATCTTCAGATCCTCCACAGAATTTTTACTCAGATTTAAATATGCGTATAATTGCTACAATTATTTGTTTCTACTTACTTTGGACAGTACAACTTTCCTTCCAACGATAGTCATCTAATTTACCAATAAACATACAAAGAAATTGTTGAACAGATAATCTAGAAAATATTGTGAAATACAATATCAATATTAACCTAAAATAATATAAATATAAAAAAGTAAGTGCCGTTTTACCTTCCAGATATCAGATCGGTTTGTGCTTCAAAAATTTTCACATCTCTTTCCATGCTCTTTCGTGATCGTACAGACCGTACTTCCTCATTATTGTGTAAACGCTTTAAATCAATTGTTTGATCCATTATGACATTTCCTAGTTTCTCTAAAATTATTAAATAATTAAAATTAATTTAGATATTATCTCGGCATTAATATTTATTACTTTTTATTTTTTATTATTTTATTTAAGAAATGTAGATATTAATTTAGTATAATTTATTGTATCTTACCTACCTAAAAACAACCACATGTTTGGATGATGGTCGCCCAATTTTTTATTTATTACATTATAAAAACTTTCAACGGCATTGTTTGTTTTGACAGGGCATTCATGCACGCTTATTTTTAAAGCCTTAGATAACCACGTCTTTTCAACGTAAATTAAGAATTCTTTTATCTTCTCATAGTCAGGGTCATTTTCTTCACAGGTATTGCATAATATATGATAGGCTTTTGTAAAGTACTGTTCTGGTAGCAATGGTATTGTCATTGTCATAGACAGTATAACACTGGGAGAATTACGTAAACCTAAATGATTCCACTTTCTTTGTAGTGCCTGCAATAACAAGCATAAATAATTAATAAAAAAATGTAATTAGTAAATAAATTAAAGTAATAATTGTAAATTTAAATACTTGGTTCAGATGAAACCAACATCCATGTAAACTTACAGAAAATGTACCATCACAGTAAATTTCAATGGATAATTTAAGTGCAGTGAGCAGTTTATCATCGGAGAAAAAAGCTTTTTTTCCATCACTTGTGGTTACACTCCCTTTGTAAATATGGCTTATTAGTGTATAATGGTTTAATTCATCAGCAAGCATAGCTATAAATTGTGGCAATTTTGACCTGCTCTTTATTCTTTCTCTATTTAGTTGGCTTTTAATCGATTTGAAAGTCATAAGTGTAGCTGCCTCAAGATTTCTGAAATATGTATTCATATATCAATCATTTTACAAACATGAGATTAATTATTAGTTATTATTATAACATGATAGTATAATGTTAAATATTAATATTTTGCGATTTGTATTTACCTTCGAGAAACATCGTCAAAAATATCTTTGGGAGTTTGTAAGGTTTTACGAGGTAAATGTAACTTCTCTTGTTTCAATAAATATTTCTGCATTCTTGCATTATCAGATGTATGATCATGAAAAGGAATAATGATCACTTGAACATTTTCGCCAACTTTTATCAATCGACAGCATCCAGTAGTACGACGAGCATAGCATCTGTACGTCGTACCTCGTACACATTTGTTGATATTATAAACATATCCATCATAGGCATAGTCACAGATAATACTATTTTTTGATTTTCCTTTAATCTTCATATTTATGTTCATCTGAAATCAACGAAATTCATGATTGATAACAAATGACAATTAACAATACAAGGACAGTCGCCTCTTAAAGGACATTATTAACGATTAATTACAAACCTAATTAATTTAGTTGGAGAGATAAGGATCTGTTGGATGTCTACACATGGAAGGAAACGGGCAAATTAAGACCCGATCGCTGTTGACCGTGCGAAATTATATTTATTCTTCATAGAAATTAACGTACGTTTCGATTCATATTCGGACCATCTTCAGCAACTACACAAAGTATTATTACAAATTGAATAATGGCTCGAGATTGCAATGCTTTGTACATGTAAATTTAAATACCTACTGTGTTGTGTGAATCGTAGAAAGTACTGACAAGATATTCAACGAGTATTTTTACGCCTAATATCCTCCTCCTTATAGCTGGCACCTAGAGGAGGCCACACTTAGAATATCTTGTCACCCGTGAGTGGCCACCGACATGTCAAATTCAAACAAGTACTGTCAACAATTCACACAACACAGTATGTATTGAAATTTACATGTACAAAGCATTGCGATCTCAATCCATTGTTCAATTTGTAATAATACTTTGAACATCCAACAGAGCCTTATCTTTCCAATTAAGCTTAAAAGTAGTAATGTCCAGAACTCGGTAGAAGATCATTTGCGGACCTATGTTGATAGGAACTTTTTTCATTATTTTGATATGTACTATTTATCCTTAAAGTAATAGACAACCTTTTTGTTATACCCTGTATAGGGTGAATTTTATTTTATGTGCTACTTATCTTCACCAATTGTCTCAGAAAATATTGGTTTATTGGAAAAATGTTTCAGATAAAAGTTGAAGAGTTCAAAGGGAGCCAATAAACGATCTTATTAGATTTTGGGGCTAGTGTTGGACCCATAAATCGAATAAGAATATTTATTGACACTTCTGAACCCTCCAACTTTTATCTAAAACATATATATATATATATATATATATATATATGTCAAAGGGTTTGTTCCGAAACACTTAAATTTTTTAGTATATTTTAATAAAGAATTATGATTCAAACTTATTCTGATCTCAAAAAGTTAAATATCTCTTTCCATTCTCTAGATATTACGTTTTCAAGTCTTCCAAGACACTTTTTAAATGACAGTTTCCAGAACAGTGATAACTTCCAGGACTGTCCTGGAAAAGTTTTGTGCATAATGGTATGTTCCAGAACAAACATAAACTATATAAACGATATTATTCAAATATGATAAAATATTTGAAAAATATTGATTAAACTAATGAAAGATCTTTTTATGACCTTTTTAATTGACTTCCATTAAATATTATAAAAAATTATATGCTGTTAAACGTTAAATTTCTATAATAAAATATAAATTGCTATTAATTGACTAATCAGTGTGAAGCAGTTGTCAGCTTACATCTTTCCGTAAATGAGTCATTCTTAACAATGTTGACAATAAAGATGTAAAAATACGTAATTCATAAATAATAAGAATGAAAGTCTCTACATCTGGAATGCTTTTTGGAAGATTAAACAGAATATGCAAATAATTTTCGCGATTTTTTACTAATATGTCGATCAATTTTCCAGAAAACAATTCAAGCGTTGGCCTTAATGGTCGCATACCTTTATTATATAGAATTACGTTTTTATACATTGTCTTTATTATCAATATTACTATAAGAATTACATACCTCGGCAAAGAAAAACGTAAGTTAATGGCGTTTCCAAATGTTGAAATGCACGTAAAATGCGTGGTTGTTGAAAAATGTGTAAATATTACTTCATGATATAATGTTTGTTTCCAAGCCACAGACAAATTTTTGTAAATAATGTGAAATGAAACACATGAATGATTAATTGATTCTTTACTGTACGTTTTTTTGCTAAATTCCTTTTAAATAAATTTTCCAAAGCGAGTTATTCATTCCTGTGTTTATTATAACCATATTTTTTTAATTATGTTTTGTCCTGGAAACGATCATTAGGTCACAAGAATATATTTTCTGTTTTTTTTTTTTTTCAATAATTAACGCGTTACATAAATATTTACATCTGTAAACAATGTCGATTTATGTCTTTTCACAAAAATATAATTTTTGAGATCAATGTTGACAAGAAACATAACGTAGAAAGACGTAATTCATACATAACTAAAGTGCAAGTTTCTAGACCAACGCCTGGATTGTTTCCTGTAATATTAATCAGAACATCTAAATAGAACAATTAAATAGAAATTTAGAAAATACTTGGATCAAACGAAGGAGAAATGTACTCCGAGATTACATTGTTATTCAAGATTGTTTCTTAATTTTCACATTGTTTATAAAAATTTGCTTAAGTCCTGGGAACAAACGTTAGGCTACAAAATTGTAATTCTACCATTTGTAATAAGTTAACGCATTTATGGTACATAAAATATTTGTAAATGCGATTCGGTAATGTCACCTTAAGTCTTTCCATAAAGGTGTCATTTTTAATAATGGTGACAATAAAGATGTAAAAATACGTAATTCATAAATAATAGCGCAGCATCCCAGATCTAAAATATTACGTGCCAATTCCTTATGTAAAAGCCTTTAGTGAAGGCTTACGAAGGACCTTCGGCAATTACGGTGTAAACACCTTATACACTGTACCTAAAAAATTAGACGCGATGATTAAAAAGGAAAGGACAGATTGGATGATAAGAAATGTACGGGCGTTGTCTATAAACTCGAGTGTTCTGGATGTAGCGCTTGTTATATAGGTCAAACCAAAAGACATCTGGAGACCCGCATTAAAGAACACTGTGCGGACATTAACAAGCGTCCCAACCAGCACTCAGTTGTCAGTAAGCACAGATTAGATTTTGACCACAATTTCAAGTGGCAAGATGTAAAAATTTTACATAAAGAACCTAATCTGAAAAAACGTGAAATTGCCGAAATGCTGTTTATCAAAAAACATACTGATTCTATTAACTCGCAAAAAGACACGGAAAATCTACCATTAGTCTATGACCGTATTATATCTTCGCTTTGAAATTTGACATCTATATTATCGGTGTTAGTTCGCGTCTATTTATTTTGTATATGTCAGTCGCTCTCCGGGCTCTGTACGCTACGGTCATGTTTCTCGGACCACATTACAACGATGATTGTTAGATTTATAATTTGACGCGCAATTATGTAATTTTAGATTTATACCTCTACCTTTGTACATTATTGTTGTTTAACACGAACAATTGTGTTGTTCCAGCATTGCTATATTGTAACTTGATAAGGACCCAAAGCACGGGTCGAAACGTCGTTTTAATACATTGAATTGATTGCCAGTCAGGCCGACAAAATCTCGTTTTTATTATTATACCACTGGCAAAGAATTATTTATTGAATTTGATACACCTGGCCTAGTAATGGTGTCCCATCCAAAGGAAGGTTTTTACAAGAAGATCTCTCGACTGTATGGATCAGACAAAGCTTTGCTGCTGAAATCATGGATTAATTTACAACACAAATTATGTTCTACGAAACAACAACTAAGATTTTTACTTCGCTGCAGACGGAGAGGCATGTTTCCGCCCCACATCTTACATCTCCGGTACAATATTAAACTGTGTAACACACGTCTGAGCCGAGCGTTGGATAATCATAGACATCGTTTTCAGTGTTGGTTATTGAACTTAGAGATAAAGGATATCAATTACACGATCGCTTATTTACATTCTGAGGGTCGAAGGATCGAAGAAGTGTTGCGTGCGTCTTTACCGATAGCTATAATAACTGAATTTTTCTCATCCAATAGAAACAAGATAGCGTACTTCGATAACATGACCAAACATAAATTAATCAACAAATTTAACAACTTAAAAGCTAGACACAATGAACTATTAGAGACTTTCCTCAATTTTAACCACAGTAAATGGATAGTCAATATCAGCAATAAGCAGATCCCGGATAATGTTTTAAAGATTCTAAGTCTTGGCAGTAAGTTTGGACTACCGGTCAATCCACACGATAAAAATGACCGCTCTAGAATTGTTTTAGAGGTCCTTAAAAATTTTGAACAAAAGAAATATGTGATTGCCGATGAAAAAGTTAACGAGGTGCGTTGTTTGGTTTCTAATTCACTACACGATTTCATAAAAACGAATAAGAGATTCAACTCTGTTGATAGATACATTTTGTCGCAGGTTTCAGATTGTAATAAGTATCTTAGGGTTAACTCTGACCTGTTGGTCACTAACGCGGATAAGGGGCAGACTACTGTCATTTTAAACACACAGGATTATATCTCGCAAATGCAAGCGCTACTTAGTGACTCATCTACATACAGAAGATTGAACAGAGATCCGATAAGAAAAATCACTTCGAATCTCAATAGTTTAGTTAAATCATGGCTGAACAACGACATTATTGACGCGAGAGTTTATAACGCACTAAATTGTACGAATGGCAACCTTCCACGTTGCTATGGGCTCCCGAAGATCCATAAGGAGGGTTACCCGCTGCGTATAATTGTATCGGCCATTGGAAGCCCCTTATATAATATTGCTTCCTATCTACATAATATCCTCAATAAGAAAATCACGAAACCGATTTCTCATGTTAAGGACAGCTGGTCGTTTGTGGAGAGCATCAAGCGACGGTGCATCCCTCCTGACCACGTCCTAGTCTCTCTCGACGTTGTTGCGCTGTTTACCAACATACCCACGGATCTCGTTTTAACCGGAATTAGGAAGAGGTGGGATGCAATATCGGGGGGGACTCGGATGAATCTTGATCAGTTCCTACACGCTGTCAAGTTGGTTCTCGGTTCCACCAGTTTTTCTTTTAACGGCGAATTCTACGAGCAGATCTTCGGCAGCCCAATGGGTTCTCCCCTCTCTCCGATCTTGGCTGATATAGTCATGGATGACTTAGAAAGTTGTTGCCTTCGCCCTTTTGGCTCTCGTGTTACAATATTCCATCGTTATGTTGATGACATTTTTATGTGTATTCCGAGGGCAATACTTGATGACGTTGTCACTGCGTTTAATAACTATCATCCTCGGCTCAAATTCACGTATGAATTGGAAAAGAATAACTGCCTGAGTTTTTTAGACACGATGGTTTTTAGACACGATAATCGATTAATTACGAACTGGTATCGAAAGCCTACGTTTTCGGGCCGTTACATAAATTATTTCTCTAGTCATCCGCAGAAATACAAAATAAACACGATCCTTAATTTAGTCGACCATGCTTTACTTCTGTCAGATGAACAGTTTCACGACGACAACATCTCCTTCGTGAAATCCATTCTGTCTAACAATTGTTTCCCTGATGCGCTTGTGAATAAACATATTCGGAAGAGACGGGCGGAAATTAATGTACGTTTGAGTAATGTCAACGGTTCCGTCAATGTTGACAGAGAGCGCAGCATCCCAGATCTAAAATATTACGTGCCAATTCCTTATGTAAAAGCCTTTAGTGAAGGCTTACGAAGGACCTTCGGCAATTACGGTGTAAACACCTTATACACTGTACCTAAAAAATTAGACGCGATGATTAAAAAAGGAAAGGACAGATTGGATGATAAGAAATGTACGGGCGTTGTCTATAAACTCGAGTGTTCTGGATGTAGCGCTTTTTATATAGGTCAAACCAAAAGACATCTGGAGACCCGCATTAAAGAACACTGTGCGGA
The DNA here is from genome assembly GCF_030848795.1 of Temnothorax nylanderi. Classification (NCBI taxonomy): domain Eukaryota; kingdom Metazoa; phylum Arthropoda; class Insecta; order Hymenoptera; family Formicidae; genus Temnothorax; species Temnothorax nylanderi. The sequence goes on from NW_027249430.1 coordinate 41,912, forward strand.
CATTAACAAGCGTCCCAACCAGCACTCAGTTGTCAGTAAGCACAGATTAGATTTTGACCACAATTTCAAGTGGCAAGATGCAAAAATTTTACATAAAGAACCTAATCTGAAAAAACGTGAAATTGCCGAAATGCTGTTTATCAAAAAACATACTGATTCTATTAACTCGCAAAAAGACACGGAAAATCTACCATTAGTCTATGACCGTATTATATCTTCGCTTTGAAATTTGACATCTATATTATCGGTGTTAGTTCGCGTCTATTTATTTTGTATATGTCAGTCGCTCTCCGGGCTCTGTACGCTACGGTCATGTTTCTCGGACCACATTACAACGATGATTGTTAGATTTATAATTTGACGCGCAATTATGTAAGTTTTAGATTTATACCTCTACCTTTGTACATTATTGTTGTTTAACACGAACAATTGTGTTGTTCCAGCATTGCTATATTGTAACTTGATAAGGACCCAAAGCACGGGTCGAAACGTCGTTTTAATACATTGAATTGATTGCCAGTCAGGCCGACAAAATCTCGTTTTTATTATTATACCACTGGCGAAGAATTATTTATTGAATAAATAATAAGAATGAAATCTCTACATCTGGAATGCTTTTTGAAAGATTAAACAGAATATGCAAGTAATTTTCGTGATTTTTTACTAATATGTCGATCAATTTTCCAAAAAATAATTCAAGCGTTGGCCTTAATGGTCCCATACTTTTATTATATAGAATTACGTTTTTATACATTGTCTTCATTATCAATATTATTAAGAATTACATACCTCGGCAAAAAAAAACGTAAGTTAATGGCGTTTCCAAATGTTGATATGCACGTAAAATACGTGAAGTTGTTGAAAAATGTGTAAATATTACTTCATGATATAATGTTTGTTTCCAAGCCATAGACAAATTTTTATAATGTGAAATGAAACACATGAATGATTAATTGATTCTTTACTGTACGTTTTTTTTGCTAAATTCCTTTTAAATAAATTTTCCAAAGCGCGTTATTCATTCCTGTGTTTATTATAACCATATTTTTAAATTTTTGTTTTGTCCTGGAAACGATCATTAGGTCACAAGAATATATTTTCTGTTTTTTTTTTTCAATAATTAACGCGTTACATAAATATTTACGTCTGTAAACGATGTCGATTAACGTCTTTTGTGAGTTTGTATTGCTTGATGGCGTTTCCAAATGTAGATATGTAAAATGCGTGAAATTGTTGAGAAATGTGTTATTTCGTGATATAATGTTTGTTTCCAAGCCACAGACAAATTTTTGTAAATAATGTGATATTAAACACGTGAATGAATATTCTTTACTATACGTTTTTTTCCTAAGTCTTGTTTAATTAAATTTTCCAAGATTATTCATTTGTGTGTTTATTATCGCATTATTTTTAAAAAATTTGCTTGTGTCCTGGAAATAATCGTTAGGTTACAAGACCATGGAAAAAGGGATTACTACAGCAAAAATGCACCTAAAATTTTTTGCATTGAGAGTTATAACTTAACAAGAAGTAAAGAAATCTTTTAAAATTGAATAATTATATTAGTTATCTCTCTTTTTGTTAATACAGCAACTAAATTTGCTAATATACTTCCTTTCTGTGATAATATTTTCTCTTCTTTCAATTATCTATTGTATTTAACATACATACTAATGTTTGTAACCGTAATCAGGCAATATCTTACTCATATCTTTTTGCAAAAGTATAATTTTAAACAATGTTGACAGAAAAATAAGATAGAAATACATAATGTACAATATAAATACATAATATATAATACAATAGATATGTGAACAACTTTTAAAACAACACCTTTCTTGTTTCTGAAAAGTTAGAGTATCTAAATAAATCGTCATATATTATTTGAAAGTATTATTTTTTTTTCCAGAAAGCAATCGTAGCATAATAATTAGTTAATGTAAAATTTAGCAAAAAGGAACAAGTAAATGAAAGTTTATTATTAACAACGTAGTATACGTTTCCGTATTTTGTTTGATTTTATTATTATAATAGTATATAAAATACATAGTCTCTTGATTTTCACATACATGCTATTTAATTAATTAAAATTAAAAATATATTTTATCATATGTGTATTATAGGAACTAAAATTATGATACATTTTCAAGCAAAAACAGAAATATTTTATAAATGTTTTCTCAAAATATGTTAATAAAATAAATCAATTTTTTTCAATTAACAAAAAATATTTTTATAATAAAAATACTGTAATAAAAATATTTCTTTTACAGGTAATAGTTTCTAAATTAATATTCCACTTGTATCACTCTTTTTTAATCAGGCTTTATTGTTCAATTTTGTTATCTGATTAACTAATTGAAAAAATAACATTTTATTATAGTATAGTATGTAGATTATAAAAACTAAAAAAATGTTTTTAAGTTCATTCATAATTCTAAACTTATATATATAATTTCTCTCAAGATCGATTATTAAAGTAAATAATCCCCAAGCCGAGGGCTGAGTCTCAACAGATCGCAGTGTGGTAACTGCTCTACCGAGTACAACACCCCGCCAGGTACCTAAGTCGTCTACAGACGATTCCGAGTCTCGACATCGAACTCGCGAAACTCATGTTCGACCGTTAGACGCCGTGCCGTCGTAAGCGGTGAGATCCCGACGACGGGCAGAGGCGCCGTACGGCAAACCGGGCTCGTGCGACGACCGGACCGCGAGGACCGGCCCGCCTAGTAGTGTGTCACATTGTTTTGAGCCTTTCGACTCACGAGACTCCTAGAGATATCATTGCCACCTTTGACTAGAGAGGATACGGCCTTAGAGGCGTTCAGGCATAATCCCACGGATGGTAGCTTCGCACCACCGGCCGCTCGACCGAGTGCGTGAACCAAATGTCCGAACCTGCGGTTCCTCTCGTACTGAGCAGGATTACTATCGCAATGACTGGTCATCAGTAGGGTAAAACTAACCTGTCTCACGACGGTCTAATCTCTATAAATCCTCTATAAATAGCCCTCTATAAATAGCCCTCTATATGATCTGGCCTCCTTCCTCCACCGTATAATGTTCAAAAGCTTCCCGATAGCCCGCAGCTTTGTAAAGAATAGCATCGATTTAGTGGAAGAACTTGCGAGCATACATGTCAACGATGGCTACAAATTGATCTCATTGGATGTTGTTTCCTTATTTACGAATGTACCCATTGAAAGGGTTCTGGACAGCATATCGGTCAGATGGAATTTTATTGCCAAAAATTGCAATATACCGAAATCGGAGTTTTTTACTGCGGTCAGGCTGATATTAAATTCCACCTTTTTTATGTTCAATGGGAAAATTTATCGGCAAACTTTCGGGGTTCCCATGGGTTCTCCTCTTTCCCCCATGGCTGCTGACATTGTGTTACAGGATTTGGAAACTATAGCTCTTTGCACCTTAAAATACATCCCTCCTTTTTATAAGAGATACATTGACGACATAACACTGGCGGCACCGTCGACTTTGCTGCAGCATACCTTAGATGTTTTTAATTCCTTCCATCCTAGGCTGAAATTCACCATAGAAATCGGTGAAGATGACAAGTTAAATTTTTTGGAGATCACGATGATGTTGAACAACAATAGGCTAACATTTGATTGGTTCCATAAACCAACCTTTTCTGGCAGGTATCTAAATTTTTTGTCACAGCATCCGGTATGCCAAAAAAGAGGGACGGCCATAGGCTTAATAGATAGAGCATTTTTGTTATCGCACCCGTCCTTGCATGCTAAGAATCTCAGTCTGGTCATTGGAATCTTACTTAATAATTGTTATCCACTGGAATTCATCTATGGGATCTTGCGCGAGCGTCTTAAGTTTTTATTTAACAGAGACTCGAATATGAATGTGAGACGGAATGAAGAGGAGGTTGCTCCTTTTTTCACTTTACCGTACATCCCGACGATTACAGAAAAATTTAAGAACGCCATAAGGGAATTGAACGTGAGACTGTCGTATAACAGCCTAAATAAGATGCGCACATTCATCAAGGCGCAGAAGGATAGTCTCCCACGGTCTAATAAATGTAACGTAGTATATAAGATTAATTGTAATGATTGCGATGCTTCTTACGTGGGCCAAACTAGTAGGCAATTGCAAACTAGAATTAGGGAGCATCGTAATCATATTAATTGGAATACTCCGAATCATTCTGTCATAACCGAGCATAGAGTAGAATGTAATCACGATTTCGATTGGAAGAACGTTGAAATTTTAGACCACGAATCCTATTATATAAACGTTCAGTTTCTGAGATGATATGTATAAAAAGGCAGGCGAAAGGGTTGAATTTGCAGACTGATGCTGAGGGTCTGCCGGACACGTATCTAAATGTGATCGAGAGACTGTCAAAAATTTAGAACGACTGTATACGATAATCTATCCCCTCCCTCGGTGTATATTATGTTAACCTTCCTACCGATGCTTCACTCACTCGCGACGCGTCGAACGGTTAAGCTCGTTACAATGTGAGGCGTGTGTCGCTTTCGCGGTGCGATATTCTGGTCTGCAGTTGCTCCGTAAGTAAATTCATTAGTCATCTAATCAACATAGATAATTTATGCCCTTGCCACATCGTGACTTCGTTAATGGTACAGGCATGGTTCGAATCTTTCACCCACTTGGTCTTTCAACCGGGCGAGATTATTCGAGGATGAGATGGATGTGGAGCGATTGCACACCGGCATGTCGGGCTTTCGACTATGGTACATCCTGATTTAATTTTATTCTTAGACTGCGTCCTTTATACTTTATTTGTCGATGACTACGCCTTATACTCGACTTTCTGTAAATCTTCGTTTTTGACTATGTAACTTTTAACGCTGAAGAGGACACGAAAAATGTGTCGAAACGTTCGTTAATACATCTATTTATTACTTTTAAATTGGTTTGCGCTTTGACTACCGCGCTTGGCTCTAATTGCCTCACCTATTCACATTGTATTAAAGTAAATAAACTTTTTTAAAAAAACAAAAAAAAAGGAAACATTTTTATAATAAATCTAATTCTTCGATGCTTTATTATATGTATATTTTCATACCAATATTTCACCGAATAATGATCTTGATGAAAATGATACATTAGTACCGCTATTTTTTAGCATTTTTTGCATTTTTGCGTTCTTTTACAATGTAATTGTACATCCAAGTCTTTATTACTGCTGGCTGACAATGTTTTAAAATATTGTTGCGTGTTTTTAATGCAATTTCTTGTAAAGAAGGTAATTTAATTTTTAAAGAAGGATTGTTAATAAACTTGTTAATAATTTTTCCAAATAGGAAAAAACCTGTTTTCTTTTCTTCTTCCGTCCAACGTATTCTTATGGTCTTTCCATAAGGAGGTGCTAAAAATAAATTATTATGTACAAATCGATAAATTATTATGTACAAATATTGTCGAAAATGGAGATAAGTATACATATAAATTAAAAAATATATTGTCAGAAATTAAGATAAGTAATAATTTTAGTAAGAAAAGAACATTTACAATTTTTTAAATAATTTTATTTATCATAACTACAATATTGAAAGTGACTTACTGCACCGTTTCTTTTTTTCAGTACATTCTTTGCCTGAATTACTTTTTCTTTTTATAGTATGGTTATTTATATTCTTTTGTTTTAACAAAGTCTTCTCTGAATTTGTAACATGTGGCAATGTGGCACTTTCAGTTTCATCTTCGATTATATTATTAAGAATGAATTTTACATGAAAAAAAATATAATAAAGTTTTATTTTCTCATTTATGATGTATAATAGATTAGGTTGCATCATATAAAATTGCTGTTTCTATTTATCAAAAATGCTATACTTATATAAAAAAATAAATACCATCAAAGTATGCAATATTAGCATCAATTGTGCATTCTATTTTTTAACAAATTTAGGATTTTTAGACTAAACGCAAATAAATATCGAGTTATCAAATATATTGAATATCAATAATCCCATATGGTGCAACTTAATATAATTGCCAAATATAATATTTTAAAAGTTTATATTTCTCGTAATTACTCTAAAACTGTATATAAGTTATTAAAATACCTGTGCTTTTAATTTTATTAATACTATTCTCTGAAGTATTAATATCTCTTGTACTGTCAGATATTATCGAAGTGTTTGTAGTATCAATATTGTTTGTAGAATTTGTAGTGTTACTTGCAGATATATCTTGAGTTTTCTCTAAAATTTGGGCCATATTTAAAATATCTAATTCCGGTACAGGTTGTCTGTAAATATTTTTATGTATATCCTTATGATGACCCATAAAATCGGCAACACGAGAAATTTCAGTATCTGGTAAATTTGCACATTTGGTAGCCATATCTTTACGTAAAATAGTTCCTCGTAAGCTTTTTCTGTTCTCAGCTCCACATGCATTAGAAAATTCACGCATCAATTTACTCGCCCTTAATACATAAATCGGTTTTTATCTGTACCAGGTAATCCGAATATATATGGATTTTTAGAGCTTACTCCTGCCAACTTTCGATATTTTAACAATACTTCTATAGTCTCTTTCATTTTCGTATTTAAAATGACTGGAACATTGCGATTTAATTTGCCACGAATAATGAAACGAATGTATTTTGGAGCAGACTTTTTTTCTTTTTCTGGTAACTTCTTATATAATTCATCTTTTTCTGTAATGTTTATAAAGTTTTTATAATCAACAATATAAGCTCTCTCTATTTCTCCTGCTCGGCGCCGATTAAAGACTTGAATTATTATTAATATTGTTTCAGCGAGTGACTTCCAAGTATGAAAGGTAAATTTATTTTTTATTTCTCGCATGCAGGATATTCTTTTTTCTTCTAAATAGTCAGTTAACTTTTTGATATCTGATGTTTTTGGGAGATTTACTATTTTTTTTCGATCGTTGTTATTTTTTGTTTCTGCAACTGTTTTATTAACAGTACTACCATATTCGACTTCTAAAATCTTGAGAAAATTTTTGGCTAGTTTTTGTTTTTCATATTCATGTTGTTTAATAAATTCATTGATTAAGATCTTACATAATTTTTTTAAACATGTACCTAAAGTTGTAGCATTATATGGTATTTCATATGATTCTGTATCTTTATTATATTTAGCAACTATATTTACTGCTTCTATAGCGATATCATAATATTTCGGATCAAATAACATTTGTAATTCTTCTATTTTTGATTCAATTGATCTCACTGCTTCTAAAAATCGTCCAACAAGTCGTAACTGTTGTCGTATGTGATCTCCTAAATGCTGTAATCTATGAATTTGACAAAGGTAATTTCCATATAGTATAATAAGTAAGTCATATTTTATTAAGTTGTAAATATTATCATGTCGCATTACTGGAAGAATATCTTTTCTTAATTTAATGCTTGCTCGATTATGAACAGATTGTGCAGCACTTCGTGCTAGTTTCAATATATTTCGAACTGTATCTTTTTTCTTAGCGCAAATACGATAATGATGCCTGAGATTATGTATTGCATAATGGCCTTTACAATTGGAACATGGCAAGAAGTAAGAACCACATTGTTTCTCGCTTTTAGTAGGTCTTCTTATAACAATCATAGAACCACTATTTACATCTGCTTGTGTGTTAAATTTAAAGTTACCCTTTTTTCTTATTTGACTTATCACTTCTCTCCGTTCCCTAGATTTTTTTGGAAGTGATAAGAACTTTTTTACTTCTTCTTCATTTTTGTGTTTCAACTCTAGATGCCGAGCAATTTTAGTTTGCATAGTATTGCAGTAAAAGCAAAAATTAGATTTTTTATCTCCTTTTGGCCCTCGAGACAATTCTACAAATAATTCATCATCTTTACAGGTTCTGTATTCTACTAACTCATTGTTTTCATTTGCACTTTCTGAACAATTCTGTGATGTATCAGATTCATTAGCAACTTCTAAATCATTAATTTCACAATTTTGTCCATTTTCAATATCGGATGTATATGTATTATTTGAACTCTCACTATGAATAGATGGTTCATAATCCGAATCTTTATCATAGCTTACATTAGTTGAAATTTCATTTTCTGAATCTGAAATAATAAATAATCATTTTCAAATATTCTATTTGTAAAAAATATATAGATAGAATATATATTAAAGATATATTAAACAAAAATATATTAAACAAAAATATATTATTAGATATGTTCAAATATCTTTTATTTTATAAAATTATAGAAATGTTAAAAAAGGAAATAATTGAGTAACCTTGTTTAATAACAAATTGATAACTCAGTAATTAATGAAGAGTAACTTAAGAAAAACGACATAATAAAAATAAAATTATATTTTAATAGTTTTTTAGATAGTTCAAAAAATTAAAAAATGACATTTATATACTTATTGCAAACTATTATTCATGTATAATAATTAGAAGAACGATATTAAAACAAAAACATAGGTATTAATTTATACTGCAATTTGACAAGATAGGAACAGCATGTTTATAAAAATGCTAATTACTAAGAATTATTTTACACATGAGCTTATTATAATCTAATAGATTATGATCTAATCTATTATATATCTAACAATAAGTTTAATATTATTAACTTTTGTAATTCTTTCTCTAAATATACAGCGACTTTTGCCTGTAAAACTGAATGTAATAATACTGAAAGTAATTTAATTATTTAAAAAAATTAATTGATAAGAAGGATATATATATATATATATATATATATATATATATATATATGCAAATTGATTACTTCAAGGACATATTTTAATAATGGTTATATGCGATGCGTAATTGGTTATTGATTCGTGTATTTTGATTGTACTCAATATATGATTACTAGTAACGGATATATGCATAAAAAAATATATAATGATTATTTTAGGGACTTTCAGATGTATATTGATTACTTTGGGGACTTTTAGATGTATATTGATTACTTTGGGGACTTTTAGATGTATATTGATTACTTTGGGGACTTTTAGATGTATATTGATTACTTTGGGGACTGTTAGATATATATTGATTACTTTGGGGACTTTAGATGTATAGTTGGAACACCTTATGATTAGTTCTTAAAGTAATCATTGTGTACATAAATTGTCCTCAAAATAATTGTTATACATACAATTTGTGTGTGTGTGTGTGTGTGTGTGTGTGTGTGTGTGCGTGCGTGTGAACGTGTGTATGATAATATAATATAATAAATGTATAATAACTAAATATTATTATCATTACACTATTTTACACATCCATTTTTTAAAATAATATATAGACAAAATAATAGTTAATTTTACTGTCAACTACAAATTGACGCTAGTTTTTATTACTATAAATTTTGTGCAGGATATTTTTGTATTTTTTATGTATTATTTTTAATGAAAATATATTTTTATCGTTTATTATATTAATTCTTACTATCTCTTACTAATAAAATAAATAATAGTTTATACTATTCTTTTATTATTTATTATTTTTTACTATTAAACATTACATATATACACATACATATATTTCTAATAAAATTAATAGCTGTCAAAATAACATAGCTGCATATGTATAGCATAAGACTGTTTAAACTAATGAACGTTCAATATGAACCACTTAAGCCGTTATTCATAGTCGGATCTTAATTCAAGATTCTTATTTCAAGATTCTTATTTCAAGATTGTTTTAAGTAATGTCTTAAGGTGAAATTTCATGAGCAGTGAAAAGCAGCAGCAGATCGTACTGATTGGCTATAAAATAGAGAAGTTCTAGAAACTCGAGAACTTCTCTATTTTGTAGCAAATCAGTACGATCTGCTGCTGCTTTTCACTGCCCATGAAATTTCACGTTTAAGATGCTAATACTGACATTTTATTGGTTGGACGATGTCTCAAGTCTGCCTCTGACCATACTTAAAACGATCTTAAATATACGAATCGACTATGAATACCGACCTTAATTTACAATGCATGCTCATTGGTCTGAACATTCTCATGCTATGCATATGCATCTATGTCATTTTGTATTTGATGACTGTAAAGCGCGGCAACGTATACGTGGAAATCAAAGATTAGGTAGACGTTATTAGTATGTAAACGTAACGTTTCGTTGTTTGACGGAATAAAGGGTGCATTCGTTTACACAGGGCTGCGTGCAGAAACATCACCCGAGCGCTGAAAATTTATAGTGCACGTAACATATGCTGTAGGATTTTTAGCACTTGGGTGATGTTTCTGCACGCAGCCTTGCGTAAACAAATGCACCCAAATATTGAATATTGAATCAAGTTTCTCTGCGTTTTTTGTATTTAGATAAGCTGAGGTAAGAAAGTTTAATTTAGGTTAGGTAATGATAGTCTTCAATGTGCATACAAAGTTTGTTGTATTTAAGGTAAATGTACCAATGCCCGGACACGTACCTGTGTCTGGACATTTTTATCATTTTAGTTCTTAAATAAGTTATAATGCAAATTCGAATCGAAGAATCATAAATAAAAGTATTTTTTTCGTATTATAGTTTTGTCTTTAATTTTAATTCGCGTTATACTTACTTAAAAACTGAAATAATAAAGGTGTCCAGACATCGGTCTTAAGCGTCCCGGCATTGGTACATTTACCTTAAGCAAATTCACTGTTTTTTTTTATAGAAAACATGGCAAAAATACATTATTTCTTAATAAAAGAAATCGAAAGCACTATGTGTGCACAAACAGAAAAAAGAAACATGACGTTATAATAGCTAAGCATGGTACGTATATTCTAACTTAAACACAATTGTCACAGCTGCGGTTCATTTGATGCTACAAACACTTTGAAGCATCCTTCTTCTGCTTCTTTCTTTATTGAGAGAAAGGAGAAAAGAAGTGCTTCGAAGCATTTGTAGTGTTGAGTGGAATGTATCTTTTATTGTAACCAGTAATTTTTTATAAGTGCAAAAATGTAATTTAATTTTTTAAACATATAAATGTTATCAATATTTTTATTCTTTTTCAGGAAACTATGGTGTACTTAAAAATATTGCGAATAATTTAAATATGAATATTCCTTACATTTATTTGACGAAAGTTATCAGAAAAACGAGTAAGAAAATGAATAATACAGAGTAATAAATCTATTATAAAACTATTAGAGTACTATTACGAATAAGTCTTAACTTTAATGTATATTTTTAAATGTGTCTAATATTTGTAAAACTACTAACTATGTAATATTTTCTCAAAATTAGATCAAGTAACGCACTTCAGAGAACGTCAGATTCCAACCATAATAGAAAATAAAATATTATCGAACTTTTATATAAAAGGTATCTACATATTAATTTTTAATTCTATAAATTTTACATACTTATGTATGTAAACTTAAAAAATTATTAAGTTTTACATTATAATAATATTTAATCAATAGACAATATAGTTTATTTCTCTAATTATTTTTAACTTATTAAATTAAACAATTTATTAATGATAACCCAATAACTATCTCTAAATTAATAAAATAATATGTAAAAAAAAATACAAAACAGTATTATAATAAGTATGTAAAATTTATAGAATTAAAAATAAGATAGAAATAAAAATCTGATAGAAGTTTTGGTATTTTTAATTGAAATGTCATGTGACATATACATATTCATTTACCTATCAGTTTTTCCTTTAGTTTCTTATTTTGAAATAATTGATATTTTATTTTAACATCTGCCGCTTTTATAGATCGTTCTCAATTTCTGCTTGCTGCGTTTAATCGCGCATTTTATAAAAACTTGTCATATAATGAAAATTCAAGCAAGCAACTAATATGTAATGACAGAAAAAATAAATCTGAAACAATTACAGAACTGGAAGTATGCAGGTAAATAAAGTTTTCCTAATGTTGCACAATAATAAAATGAAAAATTTTAATTTAATAAAATACGAATAATTTACTAGTTATTTCAGATGTATGCGGCAAATTATGGCAACAAGACACTTTTGAAGACAAGTATGTAAAATATATGTACGACATAGCGCATCACAAATATTTCATAAAGAAATAAAATATATAGTTAAAACTCTTTAATTTAAATAATTTTATCTAAAATAGTTATAATTACAATTTTGTAAATATTTGATTTTTAAATTCAAAATTATATTTAAAAAAAGTACTTTAATTAAAAGTACTTTAATTAAAAAAGTACTTAAATGAAGAATTAATTGTTTATATTAAAATTTTTTTTAAATTGTTTCTTTCTACAAACAGCATTATTTTTCTATTAGAAGAAAACATTTCTCTTTACTATTTCTATAAATATTTATATCAATTAATGTTTCATAAAACCAAAACATCAAAAACTAATAATTAATCTAGTTTTATTTTAACGCTATGCTTTATATTCTTTTTGCCATGTCTTACATATTATTTTATGGTTACGCTTTATTTGCTATTTTTTCTGTGTATTATACATACTATTTGTTTTATAAATTGTTATATTGTTGAAAGTATTACACACATTTTTCTTGGAATAGATTGAAGCAGTATTCAGACAAAACATGTTCCTGAACTTGTTAAGGAATTAGAGATATTTTAGTTTTTTATTTCAATTTTTATTTTTGTGACTAATTTGCATCGAAATATATCATGCATTTATTTTTATGCATATATAAAGAATCTATATAAATTATTTATGTTTGATTGCAGGTATCAGTCTGAAAGTAACTCGCCAAATTTAACTGTATCGGACAAATCATTAATTTTACAACAAAGTAATTATAACAATGAAGAAATAGGAAACTGTTTGCTAGATTGTAGTAGTATTAATGATACTTCTTTTATAATGGATGAATTGATGCCTTTCAATAATACATATACATTAGAAAATTTTCCTGAAATTGAAGATATTACCCAAAGTTAGTTAATAAGTAAAATTTTGTCATAAAAATTATATATAAGTTTTATTAAAATTTTATTTACACGTATTTACATCTTTACATATTTAATAAAGTTATATATACAGTAATGTTTTATGTTTAGTGGAATTAGGAAATACTATAATAGAAGAACAAGTGGAGAATAATCTGGAGAAAAATAGTGAAAATATCGAAGGTGAGAACTACTTTGAAAATTTTCCTGAAATTGAAGATATTACCCAAAGTTAGTTAATAATAAGTAAAATTTTGTCATAAAAATTATATATAAGTTTTATTAAAATTTTATTTACACGTATTTACATCTTTACATATTTAATAAAGTTATATATACAGTAATGTTTTATGTTTAGTGGAATTAGGAAATACTATAATAGAAGAACAAGTGGAGAATAATCCGGAGAAAAATAGTGAAAATATCGAAGATGAGAACTACTTTGACAAAGATTATGAACCATCAGAAGATTCAGCTAGCTACACAGATTATGAAAGCAATGATGAACTTATAAACGAAAATGAAGCAAGTGCATGTAACAATAGCTTAAACGAATCGACTACTTTTAATTTATCAACAACCGCAAATGCATCGGGTGTATCAGGATGTGATGATGCACAACTTACAATTGATAATTCTCGTAGTGGCACAAAAAAATATTACTGTTTTTATTGTAAGTTACCAAAAGCAAAAATTGCAAGACATTTAGAAAGTGTACATCGTAATGAAGAAGATGTTAAGAAATTCGCTGCATTACCGAAAGGATGTCTTGAACGTAAAAAAATAATTGAAACAATACGTCGAAAAGGAGAATTTCAATTTAACACGAACAAAATGTTAAATGATGGCAAGTTACATGTTGTTAGAAGACCGAATATAAAGTTTGACAAAACAGCTAATGAATATGGAGTGTGTATCAAATGTCATGGATTTTTTTCTAAAAATACTTTACGAAATCATGTTCGAAAGTGTGTAAATGTAAAACATTCTAAAAATCGAATAATAACAGTCCTTGGACGAGCAATCCTCGGTAGAATTAATGAAATAGCTTCTCAAACTCTAAAAAAAGTGATCTTTCCAGTGTTAAGAGAAGATTCTATTACGCGTCTTATAAGATATGACGAATTAATTATTCGATATGGTAACAAACTTTGTATGAAATACAAACCGCAGCATCAACACGATATGGTGCGAAATCGATTACGAACACTTGGACGATTTTTAAAAGCATTAAAAGAAATAAACAATGAAATTACAGATTTTGCCTCACTATATGAACCAAAATATTACGATGACTGTATTAAAGCAGTATATCAAGTAGCTCGATATAATACAGAAACTCAGAAATTTGAGGCTGCTTATACAGCATTTCAGTTAGGTACATTATTAAAAGAAGTTGGAGAATTATGGCGCTCACAGTGTATTAAAAATCATGATCCTGTTAAAAAGGCTCTAGTTGAAGATTTTCTTTCTCTTCGTAAAGAAGATTTTAGCCATTCAGTTAACAAAACAGTAATGGAAACGAGAGCACATATGATACGACAAAAAAAAGAAGTAGCTCCAAGTATAAGCGATATAAAAAAGCTTTACAATTATGTAAACAGTAAGAGACATGAAGCATACAATATTTTGAAGGAAGAATTTTCATATAATGTATGGTTAACTCTGGGTCAATGTACATTAATTTCTATGCAAATATATAACAGAAAACGCGCTGGTGAAATGCAAAGAATACTATTAGAAGATTTTTATAACTATGAAAGTTTAAATGAACAAAGTGATCCAGATCTTTTTAAGTCTCTCTCAAATTCAGCAAAAGCAATTGCACGCAAATATGTACGATTTCAAATTAGAGGAAAATTAGGTCGTCCTGTTCCTGTCTTATTACATTTTGATCTATTAAATTGTATACAATTATTTATACAATGCCGAGATAAAGCTAATGTACATCCAAAAAACCCATACGTTTTTGGTGTAAAAGGTTTCCATAAACAGAGATTTAAATACTTAAGAGCATGCGATCATATGCGACAATTTGCTCATGAATGTGCAGCCGTAAGAAATTGACTAATTAGTGCTGGTCTACAACCTTGCTTTAAAGGGTACTTAAGCTATAAGCCGTAAGAAATTGACCAATCACAGTCGAATATTCTCCTCAAATTCCATTGTTATTGGTCAATTTCTTACGGCTTAGAGCTTAAATATCCTTTAAAGCAAAGTTGTAGACCAGCACTTACAATCGAGTATTCTCCTCACATTCCATTGTGATTGGTTAATTTCTTACGGCTTAGAGCTTAAAGCGGGGAGCACACACTTCTGCACAACGCATAATGCGTAAGCATAAGAAAATTGATTGGTCCATACACATGTGCATAAGGAAATAGACCAATCAGTTTTCTTATGCTTACGTATTATGCGTTGTGCAGAAGTGTGTGCTCCCCGCTTAAAGGTCAATCCAGACAAACTTGCATAGCGCATAAACATAAGCATAAGAGAATTGATTGGTTCATATGCATGTGCATAAGGAAATAGACCAATCCGTTTCTTTATGCATATGGTTATGCACTTATGCAAGTTTGTCTGGATAGACCTTAAATATCCTTTAAAGCATGGTTGTAGAGACCAGCACTAATGCGTAAGCGTAAGAAAATTGATTGGTCTATTTCCTTATGCACATGTATATAGACCAATCAATTTTCTTATGCTTACGCTTTATGCGTTATCCAGAAGTGTGTGCTCCCCGTTTTAAGAGCTTTCGCACATGAATAGCCATAGCCATACATGTAAAACGTAAACATAAGCTGAAGAACCAATTAGTATATTGCTTTAGCTTTATGTATTCTAGAAAATAATTGAAATGATGATACAGTTGGCCGTAAGCAGAAGGAAGTAGAATTTCAATTCTGTATCGTCTTGTAGAATACATAAAGCTAAAGCAATATTTTGATTGGATTTCAGCTTACGTTTACGTTTTATGTTTATGGTTATGGCAATTTGTGTGTAGAAGCCTTTAAAGCCTTGTGCCACGATGCTAGAAATCGCTCCAAGATCATGGACGGAGAAAGAATTAACCAAAGCATTGGTCAATTGCCGAATTGTTTAAATGTGATTGATCAATTTTTTCTCCGTCCGAGATCTTGGAGCAACTTCTAGTATTGTGGATACAAGGCTTTATCAGCCGTGATCAGACTACGGATTGGGATTGAGATTGGATTGAAATTTAATTAATCAGAATAAAGAAAACTAACTTCAAGTTAAATTTTTATATTAATCGCGACACCGAAAAGCGGATTGACGTTTACAAAAACATAACCTTTCACATTCCATTGGAAGAAAAATGGCGGACGAGTATACCTACTTTTTTAGAGATCTAATTCAACTATGAATACCGGCCTATTAGGGCCTGTCCTTTTCAGCTGAATTTGTGAACGGTTTATCTTTCATCTTTTTCTTTTCACGTTGGAGAGAAAAAGAGAAAAGATGAACCGTGCAAAAAGTTCAGCTGAAAAGAACAGGCCTTAGGTCTGCTTTCTATGTTGAACTAGTGCAGCCATGCAGTATATATACTACATCTATAGATTGACATGACATATTTCCTAACCTCACGCTGTCAGATTTCAGTGCTTTAACATTACTTCTGTCTCCAAACACATAAAATATTTTAATGTTTTTTGTCTTTCACATAAAGTTGTGTTGAATGAGCATACTTTCGTCCAGATATGAGGTCAGTTGCTTATCTTAATAATTAAAAGTACATTCTTCCTCTTTATACGTAATAAGTTACATTACAGTTGCTTATTGCATTTAAATATTTGTTAATAATCTGAGATTGCAGTTTACTGATTTATAGCAATGTGTTAGCAATGATTTAATAGTTAATTAGCTTCCTTTTCTTTCAGTGGCACAACAGATCATTATTTTACTGAGAAATGACGTATCTCTGTATCTACGCAATACACAGGAGTACCGTAAAAGCATGCATTTACAGTGTGGACTCTAATTTTAAATTTGAACATTATTTGCTGTTTGCTAACCTTTAATGAGATATGTTTAGTAGCTGGCAATGGTACGATATTGCTGACAACATTTCTACTAAAATTACTTGTATACAAAATTTATGTTTTTAATTTAGATTATTAATTATCAATTTTCTTCAACTTTTATAGGAGCTGGGGAGAGATGTTCTGTGCATCTATAGTAATTACACAGCAGGCCTTGGATGTCTAGATATTAAACAAAAATCCATTTACAAACCATGAGATTCTGTTAAGCGAGAGTTCATTATTATTGTCTCCGCTTTCAGAATCTTGTGAAATGTTATGGAATCATCCATTATCACTAATTTAGTTGCTGTATCTATCGAAGGATCAATGCACTTCTAGTGTCACATGTTTGCAGAATACATATCATTTATATTATTTGCCAGGTAATATCTGTGTATGTATCTGTACACTTTAAAATAATCTTTAATATAATCTTAATGATTTATCTACAGAATGCAGCATATAAATTATCTGTATCACGGTATTTAAATAATGTATGTGTCATGTCTGTTACCAGCGTATTCTCACAAATATATAAATTGGTAAGTAAAATTTGATAAAATTAAGCTTCTAGTCATAGTTGTGACACATATATTATACATAATAATATTGCTTTCCAATTGCCATATGTTAAAATATGTATTTCACTTTGATTTGTATATGTTACCTATAGTAATATAACATAAAAGCCAATCTACAAATATTCCTTCAGGATAGAGAACTAGTTTTCTAAAACTTCCATAGGCTACACGGAAATATGTTGATACTTCCATAACATTCCACAAATATTAAATGCTATTCTGCAAATGTTCTTTCAGGGTAAAAGACTGGTTTTTTAAAACTTTCAAACGCTACATGGATGTATGTTGATACTCCCATAATGTTCCACAGGACTCTAATAGAGGATACATGATCATGAATTGTGTAAAAAATTCTCGTGCATTCTATGTATATATATATTTTATATATACAGCAAATAATCTTGAGATTAAAAACACGACATCTTACACTGTAAGTGTATCTCTTTTATAACTGATGGATAACCTTCTATTAATAAGACGTATTTGGATGCAGCACATAACACATATTCAAAATAGTAATGTATGTAATTATTTATTAATGGAATTTAAAAGGTCAAGAGTTTGTAAGCAGATAAAAATTATATCTTATTAAACTTTTTAAATAAATTATTTGTGCCATGCAGGTAATACAGTATTCAGGATTTTAGTATTAATGCTAAAATACTATTTTCTAGTACATACATTAATTGAACAGCAATATAAACATTTAATCAATCTAACATGCAAGTTGACAGTACAGAATCATTGTTTCTTCAATAAACACATCAATTTTACTAATAAGAGTTGATGATACTATTCTATAAAGTTCAACATTATGGTCTCTACTATTGAATCATGTGATATATGACAATATCATCATCACTCTATTAAATTTCCGTGTTTATTCAAGAAGCAATAATTCTGTGCTGTCAATGTGTATAATAAAAGATTGGTTAAATGTTTATGTTGCTATTCAGTCCATATATGTATCAGAAAATAGTATATTAATACATATAAATACCCAAAATATTATAGGTATACTGCATTATATGCGTCACAAATATTTTACTTAAAAAGTCTAATAATATACAGTTCCTATCTGCAATACCATATTTACGAATGCATTTATATGTATAATAAAACAAACTATGGATTTTTTGGCCCTTTAAATTCACTTTATATGTAATTAGGTACATCACAATTTTGACTAAGTGTTATTTAGTGTATCTAAATATTTATTAATATAACATTATGTATCGGTGCTTTAAGAGATGCGTTTAGAACACTGCTTTTTAATTTCAAAATTATTTGCTATTTACTGGATTTTAATAAGATATTGTACAATTTTAACGTAATGTTTTGAATTAAGATTGTTAAATATCTATTTTATACTTGAAAAGGCTGAAAAAATATCCTATGCGTCCGTAGTAACTTGTAGGGTAAGCTATCAAATGTTTTTAGGTATCAAAAGAAAATTCACTTACAATGTCCGAGAGTCCATTAAGCGGGAGTTTATGATTATATCCTTTACTAGAATCTTGTGCAACGTTATATACAGAAGTATCAACATTTATGTATCATACATCCTTGTAGCCATTGGAGTTTTTGGGAAAGCAAACCTTTATCTTGAAAGAATTTTTGTAGAATGGCATTTATGTTTGATCATAAGATAGTGTATATATACGAGTCGAAGTAAAATGTCGGAAAGCAATATTATATATATATATATATATATATATATATTATATATTACAACTATAATTATAAGCTTAATTTTATCAAATTTTACTTACCAATTTATATTTATTTGTGAGAATATGCTCATAACATGCACGACACGTACATTATTTAAATACCACGGCTTAGATAATATATTACGCTGCATTCTGTGGATAATTCGTTAAAGATGATTAATAAAGTATACACAGGTTTTACCTGCCTAAAAATATAAACGCTTTATACATTCTGCAAACATGTGTAAAGATTAGAAGCACATTGATCCTTCCATGATAAACACAGCAACCAAGTTAATCACAGTAGATGATTCCATAACATTTCACAAGATTCTGAAAACGGAGACAATAATAATCAACTCTCGCTTAACGGAATCTTATGGTTTGTAAATGGATTTTTTCTTTAATATCTGAGGATATTCCAGGCTTATGTAATTACTATAGATGCATAGAATATCTCATCCCCAGCTTCTATCAAGTTGAAGGAAAGTGATACTTAATAATCTAAATTAAAAACATTATAAATTAGAGTTTCGTACACAAGTAATTTTAATAGAAATGTCAACAATAGTATGTACCTTTACCAGCTGCTAAACATAACACATTAAAGGTTAGCAAACAGCAAATAATGTTCAGATTTGAAATTGGAGTCCTCACTGTAAATGCATGCCTTTACAGTGCTCCTGTAAATTACGTAGATACAGAGATACGTCATTTCTGACAGTAAAATAATTATTTATTGCGCTACACTGAAAGAAAAAGGAGCTAAATCTCTATTAAATCATTGCTAAAACATTGCTGTAAATCAGTAAACTGCAATCTCACATTATTAATAAGTAACACTAGTGTATCTTATTATGTATAAAGAGGAAGAATTAACTTCAAATTATTAAGATAAACAAGTTATTTTTTATTTGACAAAAGTATACTCACTTAACGCCACTTAGTCTAAAAGAGAACAAATATTTCGAAATTTTATGTACTGTTCGAGACTGTAAAAGCAATATAATGAAGCACTCTAATAAGAGGACGGCTTGAGGTTAGGAAATATGTCAATCGACTTCATACTTGAAGTATACGACATTAGAGTATAATACGTATCCTTATATAGATTTTTAACCTGCCTACCGCTTAATGTGCTATCTGTAAATAATTAATATAAATACATAGAACGATCACAGATTTTTTAACCTCGCGTAATGCTACAGTTTTTTAGTTTATTATTGTTTTACAATCTCAAACATATATATATAAACTTTCGTATTTTATTTCCAAACGGGACCGTGTCCGATCGTTACCGTGTCCGATCGACACCGTGTGCAATCGTTACCGTGTGCAATCGACACCGTGTCCGATCGACACCGTGTGCAATCGTTACCGTGTCCGATCGACACCGTGTGCAATCGTTACCGTGTGCAATCGTTACCGTGTCCGATCGACACCGTGTGCAATCGTTACCGTGTGCAATCGTTACCGTGTCCGATCGACACCGTGTGCAATCGTTACCGTGTGCAATCGTTACCGTGTGCAATCGTTACCGTGTCCGATCGACACCGTGTGCAATCGTTACCGTGTGCAATCGTTACCGTGTGCAATCGTTACCGTGTGCAATCGTTACCGTGTGCAATCGTTACCGTGTCCGATCGACACCGTGTGCAATCGTTACCGTGTCCGATCGACACCGTGTGCAATCGTTACCGTGTGCAATCGTTACCGTGTGCAATCGTTACCGTGTGCAATCGTTACCGTGTGTAATCGTTAACGTGTGCAATCGACACCGTGTCCGATCGACACCGTGTGCAATCGTTACCGTGTGCAATCGGCACCGTGTGCAATCGTTACCGTGTCCGATCGGCACCGTGTGCAATCGACACCGTGTCCGATCGACACCGTGTACAATCGTTACCGTGTGCAATCGGCACCGTGTGCAATCGTTACCGTGTCCGATCGGCACCGTGTGCAATCGACACCGTGTCCGAATGCAACTAAATGTGTCCGATCGGCACCGTGTCCGATCGGCACCGTGTCCGATCGGCACCGTGTCCGATCGGCACCGTGTCCGATCGACACCGTGTCCGATCGTTACCGTGTCCGATCGGGAATGTGTCCGATCGGGAAATATTGTCGTGTCCGATTTGTAATGTGCGCAATCGGGACAATCCCCTTGCGCATCCGGGGTCCCGAGCACATCATCACCGTAATCTCTGTCAGTCTTTGGGCTGGCGGAGACCGGGAGTCCCTCCGGGGACTCGCGAGGTAGGCGACCTCTATAATAAGTTCGCCCGGTCGAGTGGGACCGTAAGGGACGAGTCTAGGCTCTGTGACCCGGCCGCTCTATGGGAAGGAAAACCCAGACAGTAAACCGGGGGTCCGGGAGCCCTGCTTAGAGGATCGACCCAGGCTCCCCAGCCTGGGTGACTTCGGTCTTCTTCTCCTGGTAGGGGTTGGCGACCCCGACTTCAAGCGCCTGGTCGGCCGGGATCATTAGAGGGGAGTACACTCCCCTCACCGGTCTTGTGTGGGACGGGTGGTCCTTGGTCTTCACCCATTGCACGCCGGTGCTCCGGCAGGGTAGGGGCTCGGGGGTGCCTGTTCCCATAAACCGTAAGCCGTTGTGGCCTAAGGGCTACTGCGGAGCGGGGAGCCCCTTTAGGAGCTTGGGAGGTAGACGGCCTCTTTAAAAATCGCCCGGTTGGACGGAAACGTGAGGGACAATCATCGCTCTGTTACCCAGCCGTCCTATGGGAAGGCTACCCAGAATATAAACCGGGGGTTCGATACCCCTGCTTAGAGAACCGACTAGTTAGACTGGCGTCGGCTACTCGGACTATAATGATCGATGGGGGAAGGCGACCCGGTATCAAACGCCCGATCGGCCGGGGTCGATAGGGGTGGGTGACCACTCCGCCGGCCTAGAGGACGGATACTTCGAAAGAAAAACCAACGGGTGGAGGGGCTGGATTTCTCACTCATTGCACGTCGGTATGCCGACAGAGTGGGGGCCTGGCTCAACTGTCCCTAGAGGAAAGAAGACCCCGATGGAAACTGGGGGGGGGGCGGCTGACCTTCTTAGGAGCCCGACTAGTTTGACGGTGTCGGCTACAAGGGCTCCAAAAGTCGATAGGGGAAGGCGACCCTGATTGTAAACGCCCGGTCGGCCTTGGACCGAAAGAGGTGCTCGCGCTCCTGACTGGCTAGCCGAGGGAGTGGCTACGCACCTCACCGGCCTAGAGGTTGGTCACCTCGAGAAAGGTCCGACTCGAAGGTGGTTACTTCGTTAAAAAATTGACCGCGGTCGGTCGGGACCGGGAGAGGTGGTGTGGCGGTTGCATGCCGTCGGGCGGATCGTTCCTGGTGAGACCTAGGGCACCCGCCTGGAGGACCGGAGGCGTGATTGCACCGGTGGATGCGATCGCTAATTCCGCTTCACCGACATAGAGGATGGACACCTTGAGAAAAAACCAAAGAGGGAAAGGAATGGATACCTCATTTCCGACGAAATTAAGAACCACGGTTGGTTGGAACCGAGAGAGGTGGTACGGTGGTCTACATACCGCCGGGCGGGATGCTCGGTTTGCGGACATTCACGTGCTGGCGGATGGGATCACTTTTTGCACTTCATCAACCTAGAGGGACGGGCACCTCGATGAAAACGGCCGCGGTTGGTCGGAACCGAGAAAGGCGGTGCTGGTCATGTGCCGCCGGGCGGGGCATTCCGCCGTCTATGGTGGCGCTCCCTCCTTAGCGGGGGTGGGGCGTGGCGGGCTGTGGCGCTCCCCGAGGGGGTCCATGACTGGTTGCTTCGGCGCTCCCCGAGTGGACCTTGAAATCGAAGGATAAACCCTTCGTTTCTGCCAAGAGCCGGGACGTCATCGCCGACACACCCGACATGTCCCACAACAAAGGGGAACCCAGGGTGGCGCAGAACGAGAACGAGGAGCAGAAGGGGCAGCAGGTGCAGATAGTAGAGGCGCACCAGAAAAACGAAACACACCTAAATCTGACCCAGAGGAACCTGACGGGAGAGGAGGACATAAACGAGTCTCCACAATTCGTGGAACTCGCCGATGAGGAAGTGGAGAGGCTGATGGCGAGAGGCAATATCCGCATCCCGGAAACGTCATCGCCCGGAAGCCAGTTGTTCGCAGCAGAGGAGGAGGTACGGCAGGAGCCGCAACCGGAGGGAACTGACCAGCTGAACCAGATGACCAAGGGCGTCTACACCCAATTGTAGCGTAACAAAGATATCCTTTCATTAATGTACCTGCGCGAATTAACATTGAGAGATTCGAGTCAATTTTATTTTATATTGTTTTTTATCATTTTATTGAGTAAAAGTACACAAAGTACAATTAGGTTTTAAGATATATACATGGCAACGAGCCAGCGCATTAGCGACAACACATAATAAATAATACATACACTCAAGTACACTTGACATAAAAAGTACAGAAAAATAACAATAAAAGAAATAACACTTATTACATGATATTAATCACCTAACAAAATATATCCTAATCCCAAAATAAATAAACATCCGTTAATATAGACCCAGATAAGTTTAAACTAATAGTATTGACATTCATTTTCATTCTATTTGCAATTGCAGTAGTTTGCATCTTATTACTCACATATTCGCACAAAGTGCAATCAGAATCATATTATTTACCCTAATTACAACAAGATGAAATTCAAAGAGTACATCGTAGTTTCATTCATTATATTTTATGCATTATTCGTTAACTTCCCAGATCCAGATATAATTATTACACTACACATATTATTCACACTATACATATTAATATTAGGAGCAGGAGTCGATCCACGAGTGATCCGCGAGTGACAATAGTCATCTCATTTATTTGATGTTCATTTATAATTTACATAATTTCGTTCATAATGTTACCATTAATAACGAGCGGGACGAATTCCCGAGTACATAGCGAAGGTTCACATAATTTAACGCGTTTCAAGCGGTTACACTTTTAGTACACTTTTATACACCACCTACACCTGTTTCTTAGAATCAGCGTGCGAGACGAGCCAGCGAAGGCTCTACACCTTTGTTTACACTTTTTACACTTTCTACACTTGCATGTCAGTTTCAGCGTGCGAGACGAGCCAGCGAAGGCTCTACACTTTTGATTACACTTTTTACACTTTTTACACTTGCATGTTAGTTTCAGCGTGCGAGACGAGCTGATAAAGGCCCTACACTTTTATAACACTTTTGACACTTTTTACACCTGCATGATAGATTTCAGCGGGCAAGACGAAGTCACCGAAAGGTGCTACACTTTATAAACACTCTCTACACTCGACGTCTTAGGATAAGCGTGCGAGAGGAGCCAGACACGGCGATTACACTTTTGATACACTTTTAGCACTCCAAGTGCAGATTTATTAAATTTATTGAGTTTCACATATATTATTTACAGTTACGTCTCACGGAAGAGAGAACAGCCAAATGGAGTCATTCCAGGCAAAGATTTATTTAACATGGCATATTGCATTGATTTTCATTATATTCAGTTACACTTTCTTACACTTTTGTGAACTTTCTACACTTTTAGACGGCATTCAGCCAATTTGATATTATATTCATGATTTTGATACTTAAACATTATTCCCTGTCGATTTAAGAATTCATTATTATATGATTATGCGTGCGGTAATATTAAACCGCGTTATACTTACCTTTTATACTTACCTTTATTACACCGACTTCGGTGATTAGATGAGACGATTCCATAGCGATCCCGGGTACCTGAAAGAAAGAGAAAATTAATACTTACCTGGTTTCATAGGATTCGTCTATTGTGACGTTGAGAGTCACTCGGTGCAAATCGAGTGACTTTTGGTTCCCTTGCGCGAAGTTTGCGTGCAGCGACGCGTTTGGTTCACGCGAGTGCGAAAGCCAAGTCGCGCCGTTGCACTTTAGTGTAGCATTTCATGATAAGGTGCCGAGTCACAAGAGCGACTCGGTAAGCGAAGTGCAGATGGAGTCGTACCATCTACACCCTAAGGTATGTGCCGCCAATGCGAAGGTTGCGCGCCTAAAATGAGGACTCGGCGCATGCGTGAGTCTAAGGTGGGAGAACTCGACCCGTTCCTCCCGGACAGTCCGTCGCGAACTTTCGAGACGTTAACACGTGCAAGCCTGTTGCGTCATACAAATCGAAAAAGGCGTTCTTATCCCGTTATCCGCTAGCGTCAGTAGCGTGATTGAATTATTGTTAGAGACAGTGAGTGCGTGATACGGGAAATTCCTATTGCGCTTATATTGATCATTAAGATCCGCATTAACCGAGAAAGCGGCGTTTCGGTAAAACTCGACGTAATTACACGCGATCGAGCAAACACGCGCGCTAAGAGAGATTGCTGTACGATTTATTTTAATAAATTATTATTTGTTTATAATAAACAAAAAGCATTAATTCGCGACCCCAGTGAAGATCCTATCCGATATTCCGTATATACGCTTCGCTTAACAAGAGCGTGGCCGACGGCCTTGAACGCGCCCGCGACGTAGAAACGACAGCCATCTTGCTGAGAAGGAAGGACGGGGCAACGCAGTTGAACCAGGTTTCTGTATTTAAGCCCGAAAATACAGTGGCGACTGTAAACACAGCCCAAGTAGTAAGTGGCTATATTTCAATTTTAGTAATTCCATTCGTTGTTCCGGTCACAACCTCTGACTGGTTGTCACGATGCTTGTTGGTCGCCTTGCCTCGGGCGCCGTGGGGGCTGGGCGTGCCTGGGGGGTGGCGCTCTCGTTCTGGTGGCTGTGGTTAGTTACCATCCTTGCCGACCTAGAGGCACGGGCACCTCAATAAAAATGGCAGCGGGGGGCCGGAACCGAAAGGGGGACATGGGGCAGCTGTGTGCCGCCGGACGGGGCACCTGGCTGAGCGTGGCGTTGGACGCGCGAAGCCTTTGGGCGCTCACGTGCTGGCGGGCGTGGCTGGACTCCCCCCACCGGCCTAGAGGAGGGACACCTCGATAAAAAAGCCAGGAGGGTGAGGAATGGATACCTCTTGAAAAAACCACGGTAGGTCGGGACCGAGAGGGGCGAGATGTGGTTGCCGTACGCGCGTACGCCGCTTATCCCGCTTCCCGCCCCACCGACATAGAGGTGGGACCCCTCGATAAAAAAGCCAAGGAGGGAGGGTAGACGAGTGGGCGGTGCAGTTATGGTCGAGGTCCACGGCCTGGTTGTAAAACTCCGTCTGCGTGTTGGGCCCTTGGCTCCCCCAAGGGGGTATTGAACGGACTTGACTCGCGTTGGGGGGGACGGGTTGTTCGGGTTGGGAGCGTGGGGGCTGTTCCCCGTCGTCGTCTTGATTCGGTTGGCGACAGTCAAGGGTGACGTGTAATTGGGGGCTGGCTGGGCCGCGTCGGGGCGGCGGGGGGTTCGGGCCTCGGTTTCGTTCCGTTCCCGATGCCCGTCGGGCCACTCGGGCCAATGATAAAAAGGGCGGGGGTCCCATTACCTGCCTCTCCCTTCGTGCGCGGGGATCAATTGTCCGGTGGGGAGGAATGGGGGGGCGTTTGGGGTCCGGCCTGTGGGGCTGGCCCCTACTTGCCCGCCAGACCGGCTTGTGCCGGCACTTTATTTTGGGACTTGGGTTCGAAACTTTGGTCCCGGTTCTGGGCCTCCGTTTTTCTTTTTTCGGAGGGGATGGGGTTGTTGTTTTTCCCCTCACGTTTTTTCTTAGGTCGCGACTCGTTTACGCAGGGGGGTGGACAGCCGGATGGAGGTGTGACTGGTTGCTGCGGCGTTTTCGGACGGACTCCAGGACTGGTTGCCGGAGCGCTCCCCGATTGACTCCACGACTGGTTGCTTTGGTGCTCGCCACCTGGAGTTAGTGACTGGTTGCCTTGGCGCTCCCCGAATGGGGTCCTTGACCGATTGCCGCGGCGCTCCCCGACCACCTCTGGTTGTTACGCCCCCTAAGGAGGGTTTGCTTGCGGATGAGGGTGACGGCACTCATCCGTTTGTAGTAAATAGGAAACAGGGATCGCCCTGTGGGGCGAGGTGCGGGGGGGTCCATGGATGTGATCATTGCGTTTTCCCGGGACCCCCCCAGCATAGTACAGTGTTAGGGTCGTTCATGGGTGTTTTAGTCGGTAGGCTGCGTGCGTAGGACCGTTGGCGGTATGCGCGCGTGGAATCCGACACTCCCCCGTCCCATCCAGGGGCGGGCGGGTCTTCCCTCCGTAAGGGGGGCTACTGGTGCAAACTCCGGAGAGTGCTCCCCGATAGGATGTGTCCATGACTGGTTGCCCACGGGCGCTCCCTGATTGGACTCCTTGACTGGTTGCCGCTACGCTTCCATGTGATGGCGCTCCACTGAGTGGATCTGTGGCGACCGTCGAGTTTCCCCACTACTCATCTAGTGAGTTCGTGATTGTGGAAAGCCGAGCCCCTCCGTTGCTGCGCTACTGCGACAGTCTCTTGTAGAACACCGACACACACATACGCGTTAGCGTCCTGTGTAAGATAAGTTGCGTCGTACTCGTTACACTCGAGTCTCCTGTACTTTGTGATATTAAATAAACTTATATAATAGCCTCAATAAAAGTGCATCTTATTAATCTAACCGACAGAACATTAATTGCAGTAGCGGCAATTCGCTACAATTGGTGACCCCGACGTGATTTGTTCGGTTCAGTGCACGTTCGAGAAGTTTCTCGTCGAGGCCCGTCTCGTGTCCATCGACCTTGTCGGGAGGACACCCGACGGCATTTTTCTCTGTTTCAGATTCAGCCTGTGTACAGCTAGTACCCTGAAAAGGAGATCGACGCATACTAGGTGCAGACGCAAGTTTTTTTTTTTTCGCCGGCATTTAAGCCCCTAGCAACAACAGCGCGCCATTACGCACGACACGCTATTGGTCAAGACTCGTTCAACGTTAGTGCATCATTGGGCAGCCCGTTCAACCGATTTTCTTCCTTGGCGAGGCTGTTCCTAGCGGTTGACCTTCCGCACCGGTACAACGGTACATCGCAGCTCATCGCAGCCCGTCGCAGCCGTCGTAGTCGTCGAGACATCGTTCTGTAACGTTGCTCTCTCAATTATTTGTGTTATCAGCGCATGCGATCTCGTGTCTCGTGTGGGCCGTCCCCACGAGTAAGCGTTTATTGTCGACGCGTGAGTTGTGTATATTTAACGCGCGTTTGTAACGTAACCTCGCGCGTACCTTTGTAACACTTCGAATCGCGCTCTATTCCGCCGTAATCATGTCGGAACCGGCGCGTGTGGAATCATACCGCGTTCCGAAAATTCCGCCATTTTGGAAAAGTGAGCCGGAAGCATGGATTTTGCAAGTCGAGGCGTCATTGCGCGTGGCGGGAATTACTGTCGACCGAACCAAAGCCGACTATTTGTTAACTGGCGTCAATACTGAGGTAGTTGCACACATCTCGGACTTACTTAAAGCGGATCCACCCCCTGATAATCTATTCGAGCGTCTCAAAGAACGTGTCTTATCCGTTTACGCGACTTCGTCCGAATCTCGCTTGCGAAGCCTATTAAAAGGTCAGGTGTTAGGCGATCAAAAACCGTCACACCTTCTTAATCACATGAAAAATCTTAATAACGGTCAGTGCAGCCCAGCGGTGCTCAGATCTTTGTTTATCGAGCAACTTCCTGACTCTTACAAAGCGATTCTAGCCGCGATTAACGAGCAGGATTTGCAAAAGCTGGCCGAAATAGCGGATAGAATTTCCGAGACCAATAACCCGAGTACGTCGGTAGTACCGTTCGTCGCTTCGGTAACCCAAGCGAAAGATGCAGCACCTGCATCCAGCATCGATAAAAAATTAAATCAAATTACTAAGCAACTCGCGGCTCTTAATAAAGAGGTGTTTAAATCGCGACGTAATCGATCTAAGTCTAGAGGTCGTTCTTCCGCGCAATCGCAGGGTGCAAAAAAACCCGGTCTTTGTTATATCCACCGTAAATATGGAACCAAGGCGACATCCTGTCGCAAGCCATGTTCGTGGCAAGAACCTACACTTAAGGGGATCCTATAGCGACGGCCGAACTTCCTCGACGTCGGTAATGTAGACTAAAGCAAACGCCACCACGTAAGGTGGTGCCACTGGTGGTGACAACGCGAAACTCCGTACACGTACACACACCACTGAATTGCTCACACGGACGCACGGTGGTAGAGAGGCATATGCTATAGACGCGGCAACGCCGCGC
The DNA here is from genome assembly GCF_030848795.1 of Temnothorax nylanderi. Classification (NCBI taxonomy): domain Eukaryota; kingdom Metazoa; phylum Arthropoda; class Insecta; order Hymenoptera; family Formicidae; genus Temnothorax; species Temnothorax nylanderi. The sequence goes on from NW_027249430.1 coordinate 71,336, forward strand.
GGCGTTGCCGCGTCTATGGATTCTTTAGCAATACGGCCTGAACCTGAAAATGCTTTCTGGCCGTCCGTAGCAGAAGGCAGTAACGTATCAAGGCTAATAAGCACCCGCTTTTTATAAATTACATATATTCTTATGCACACGTGTGCGTATATATATATATATATATATAATATGTATCTAATTATTATGTGTATGTTTATAATTGTCTGATGACAAATAATAACAGTAGCATAATTGAGAATGTGAATTAGTATACATAGTATGTATTGACGCGGGTACTTATTAGACTGGGCAATTTACTGCATCTCTTGCACCTCTAATAATTTTTTTCTTGTAATGTAAATGAATGATGTAAAACTCTTTCGAAGGATCTATCCATTCTTGATGGGGTAGAATAATAACTTCTATAACAAATGCAATAAATATTAAATTTATAGTATTGATTTATATAACTAATTTTATTCTATCTTTATATAGAAAAATATACACTCAGTCTTAGCATCAGAGTAGAGGGTAACGCAGCTGATGAACAGTATAAATAACAAACTGAATAAAAATCTTAATTATTATAACATAATGATATTAATAATTAAGATTTTTATTCAGTTTGTTATTATCTATACTGTTCGTCAGCTGCGTTACCCTCTACTCTGATGCTAAGAATGAGTGTATATTTTTCTATATAAAGACAGAATAAAATTAATTATATAAATCAATACTATAAATTTAATATTTATTGCATTTGTTATAGAAGTTATTATTTTACCCCATCAAGAATGGATAGATCCTTTGAAAGAGTTTACATAAAAAGCTCAGCGTTGGAAACCTCATATTATTCATAATTCTCCATTATTTGTTTAAATCTACGCAGCTTCCTTTTCAGTAAGATTGATAGTCTGAAGTAATAGGTGATGGCAAAAAATCTGAAATTATTGCACTATCATGCAGAAGCACTAAGAATTTAAATATATATTTTTATGCATATTAAAAGATATATTAGCAATCAGTCTAATTAGAAAAAAAGATGTACCAGATAATATAAAAGAAATTGTATATTAAAAAATGGTTTCTAATATGTATTCAGAGAATGTTGATTTATCATATTATTCTTTCAAATTTGCTTTCCTCCTTTTGAAAATTTACAAGAGAAACTTGTAACATATTACTTTATATTGATTTTTTTTAACATCTTTATTTCTTAAAAAGAAAACGAAAACCGTAGAAGAAAATTATTAAACTTATTTTTATCGTGTTGAGAATTCATTCAATTTTATCGCTACGTGTCTCAACTTCTCTTGTTAAAAAAAACAACTAATTTATAGCTTTTGATTTTATGTATAATTGTTAAATTTAAGTTTTGTCAGATGCGATTTGTGCGAGCTTATTTCGTGGAGCAAATATTTTGTTGCGTTTTCGAGAAAGTGTTTATCCGATCATTAGCGAAGCGACGCGATGCATTTATATTTGATCACGAGGGACTATGCGCAAATTTTCGCATTGTTTGCGGATTTTATAACTTTATTGACGAATATATAAGATCTAATATCTTTCGCATAATTGATTTACGATTACTCGCGTTTTATTGAGGCTCAGATGTACACCCGTCTGCATCACGTCAATAAAAATCTGGCAGCAAAATGTGTATGAATTCATTCGTTTAGCAAAGGATGCGCGTTGACCTTAGAAGCGCACGTTGGAATTTCATCTGGAGGGAAAAAACTTTGTCGCGTTTTTTTAATCTTTCTGACTCTTAAAATAAATTCTTCGTGTATATTTTTTCGCGCTCATAATATTATTTGATTTTTGCAGATTAATTTTCTTTTCACGCATGAAATATATTTTGGCAACTATGCCGTCTATAGGAAGAAATCTGTCGGACTGTGCTAACTCGGACCACGTGCGTTTCTGACGTTTAGATATTAGTGAAATTCGGTTAGAAAACAAAAAAATGACCTGTCTCGTTTCTTGATAGAAATTCGAGATGCTAAATACTAATTTATTGGGTGCGTTCAGGAAGACACTATTAGTGCTATTTGCTTATTTTATCCTTGTTTTACACCTGATGAACGATAAAGATAGAATGATGCAATAGCGCTAATAGCGCGCTTCCCGAACGCAGCCATTGTGTTATAAATTCGACGTTCGCTTTTCGCGTGAGACTGGCATCGGCTTCCTATCTCGCTAAACGGGCCTTTTTCAGTTGGATACGTTTTTTTCATTATAATATACAGAGGAGAAGAAGCTAGGGATAGTGGGATAGGTAGACATATATACATTTTGTACGACAATATCGGGGGTCTATCGTTAGTACGATTATTTTTTCTCTGGGCCCGGAGCCTCGTCCACGATGACAATATCGCGGACACGGGACGTCTCCAGAATCGTGCTCCGATTACTTTGTACTAAGAATAATTCTGCATAAATTTCTTTTGTGTCTTTATATCATATGTATTTTTCAAGCAAAGTTCATTTGCAGAATTTACGCGATGGAAGATATATATATACATATATAAACACATGTGTGTGTGTGTGTGTGTGTGTGTGTGTGTGTGTGTGTGTGTGTGTGTGTGTGTGTGTGTATGTGTATACATCTTCCATCGGATAAATTCTGCAAATGCACTTTGCTTGAAAAATACATATGATATAAAAGCACAAAAAAAAAATTTATGCAGAATTATTCTTATTGTTAGTACAAAGTAATCGGAGCATGATCCTGGAGACGTCCCATGTCCGTGATATCGTCATCGTGGACGGGGCCTGGGGCCCACAGAAACAATAATAAAAATAATATATGTATGTGCGTATGCGTATGTATGTGCGATTGCGTATGCGTGTGCGTGTGTATGTATATCTATGTTCAATTATTGCATTACTGGTTTTATGTAATATTATTTACTTTCGACAGTAACAATAAAAAAAATGTATTTCATTTATATATGTATTTTCGTTTATATTTCCCAACATTTTATCAACGAAATAATAAATAGAGTTTTTTGTCCTAAATAACATTACCGTTTTTCTTTCTTCAAATATACCCTAGAATTTTAACACCACACTTCTAAAAAATCCTGATTTTACCATACTAAGTGTACGCTACCCAGTGTACTAAGAGAGAGAGGGACAGGGATGGAGAGAGGGAGAGAGAGTAAAAGACAGAATAAAATTAGTTACATAAATCAATACTATAATTTTAATATTTATTGCATTTGTTCTACAAGTTATTATTTTACCCCATCAAGAATGGATAGATCCTTTGAAAGAGTTTACATAAAAAGCTCGGCGTTGGAAACCTCATATTATTCATAATTCTCCATTATTTGTTTAAATCTACAGCTTCCTTTTCAGTAAGATTGATAGTCTGAAGTAATAGGTGATGGCAAAAAATCTGAAGCACTAAAATGCAGAAGCACTAAAAATTTAAAAATATATTTTTATGCATATTAAAAGATATATTAGCAATTAGTCTAATTAGAAAAAAAGATGTACCAGATAATATACAAAAAATCGTATATAAAATAATTGCATGCAAAACTATGAATATTATATAATGATGATCATTGATGTTATGTTACCTTGTGTTTAGTGAGATGGCTTTTTTTTTTTTTTTTTTTTTTTAAAGCGGAGGAAACCTTTAAAAGGCACCCCGGTTTTTCGGGATAGTGTGAGATTCCTACTCACTAAAACCTCCACTGTGCATACGTTACCTGCTGCAATATAATGGCGTTGATTCAACGCTAGCCACGCCTCTTCGTTTAAAGTGATCCGCCCTTCAGACATGTCAAGTCTAATCTCTGTGTAACAATAAATAACTCTACGTACATAGATTAATATCAATATAATAAAAGAAATTATTTAAAAATATATTTTTATGCATATTAAAAGATATATCAGCAATCAGTCTAATTAGAAAAAAAAATGTACCAGATAATATAAAAAATATTGTATATAAAAAAATTGCATGCAAAACTATGAATATTATATATTGATGATCATTGATGTTATGTTACCTTGTGTTTAGTAAGATGGCTTTTTTTTTTTTTTTTTTAAGCGGAGGAAACCTTTAAAAGGCACCCCGGTTTTTCGGGATAGTGTGAGATTCCTACTCACTAAAACCTCCACTGTGCATACGTTACCTGCTGCAATATAATGGCGTTGATTCAACGCTAGCCACGCCTCTTCGTTTAGTGATCCGCCCTTCAGACATGTCAAGTCTAATCTCTGTGTAACAATAAATAACTCTACGTACATAGATTAATATCAATATAATAAAAGAAATTATTTATTAAATCTGAAAGTAAAATAATGTTATATAATATTGTAATGTTAATTAGTAATAAACAACACGAATTAATAATTCGAGTGAATCGCAATTTAAACTGAGTTATGATCGCGTCGCAAAGTGACTTCAACCATATTATGGGAAGTATACTTTATAAAATATTTCTTGTTCTTTTACATGCAAGCTCATTAATATAATTTACTTTTTATCTATTATTATACATTTATTTTGAAAATAGTACATTGCAAAGCAAAACCTATCTGAGTTTAACACTTTGCGACGCAATCACCTCAGTTCAAATTGCGATCTAATTTGCAATGCACAATTTTCAAAACTACAATGTATAAAATTATATTATTAATAATAATAAATAATAAAAAATAATAATATTATTAGTAATTAATAATTAATATTTTAATATAAACAAATATTAATATTATTTAAAAAAAAATTAAATATTGAGATTATAGAATGGGCCCCTCCAACGCCCATTCCCGTGAGAACGCAACCAATATCTTTCTTTCGTCTCTCCGATTTTTATTTGCAAATGATACATTTGTAAAATTCAGTAACGTTACAACAGACGCTTCTGGCATTAATTTTGTCAGTACCGTCGGAATAAACGAATCTGATTTTTATTATAATCAGTACCGTCCGAATAGACGCTTCTGACATTTATTTTTATTTTATTTTTGTATTTTTTGTATTGTTTTAATTTTATTTTTATTTTTATTTCTTTGCATTTTTTTATATTTTTTTATTATTTTTATTTTTATTTTTTTACCCAGGTATGTTTTCGATATTCAAATATCTTTCGAAATATTATTACAGTGTACGTAACTTTCTAAATAATATTAGATCGTATGTTTTCATCGTCTTGGGAAAGGCAACAGTTCATCTCCCTCTATAATTTTCATAAAGTGTTGTCTCATGCACTTACGTCCTTGGAATATTTTTCATCACAAGGATTGCCTCCTAAGGCTACAGTTGTGGCAAAAGCTGCGGCGTAAATTCCGCAACTTGTACCGTCTGGTTGTGCATCGACTTTCTCAAAAATAATATCACTTTGCCTTATTTTTGGATATCGACGCTTTATATATTCTTTTTCCTTGAGCACCAATCTGTCGTATGTACAGCCAGGTATACTGTCATATACAAACAGTTTGGTGCCATCACAAAATATACATCGCCAGTGTTGAATTCCCTCTTCAGAGTATAGATTTTTTCCTCCAATTATTTGTAAGCTTAAATCGCTCTTACTAGCGTCAATATAATCAGGCAATCCTTGATACTGTACACTTTGCGTTTCAAAGGGAGTATTTTTTCTCACAATGCGTAAAAATTCATCTATCGATTCGTCCGTTAGTTCGTCGAAAGACAAGACATTCTTTTCCACTATGGAAATAGGTATAATAACTTCATCTAAATTTAGTATTCGTCTTGCCTTATCCTCTTCGGTTATATCTTGTTTGTAGCTTGTACCAATATATGTACAATCATCATCCTGCTCCATATCTCGAGCAATCATAGCAGTGGTAATTGCTGTTTTCATCGGCGAAATGTCACATTTTAACGTTTCGTTATTTTCATTAATGACATTTCGCTCTTTACTGCATTTTGCTCAATAGTTTTTCGACTACTTAATTTTTTACTTGCTTCCTGTGCTTCTATAATATAACTCGGATCCCTTATTGACATGTGCCTGTTATGGCGACTATCCAATATTTCCGGAAGCATGCATTCATGATAGAAGCGTTTTAAGAAAGGCAGCATATTAGTTTCCCAAAAAGCATTGTCTCTATTTACATGCACTATTTTTATGCTTTTTGGTGTCCATACGGCAAAAATGCAATACTCTCGTTGCGTTATATTCAATTGACCTTGAATTTGATAAAAAAAGCGATGGTTTCGATTTATTTTATCTCCATCTTTTTTATCAAAGATGCCTTTCAAGGTGGGTAATGTCTTTATGGCTTCTTCCACTGTTAAATGTTCAGCCGACATAGGACATTTAATCTCCACCAGACCATTTTCATCAATGAGTCCATCAGGAGAAGCACCCAAAAATGGATTTTCACAATCAATAAATAATCCGCAAGATTGTATATGTTTCTTGAGTTTTGCGGCTAACTCTTTCCTCGCAATCTCTTCTTGATCGCGACCGTATTGCATGGCTGCAGTATCAATGCACGGAGGAAACAAAATGTTTTTTACTGTTGTTGCGCAAGACGTTGTCGGTCTCATACGACATACGATTCCAAAATTGGATGCTGTCAACATTTCACGTCTCAGTGATAACCACAGCTCAGATTCACTTTGATCTATCGTATCGCGTTCAATCTGCTTCCAGTTTTTTCCATTTTCAGACAACTTCTCTAAATGATTTTGCCGAAGTTGTTGAAATACATGATCTGGAAGATCTGGTTTTTGCGATTGTGGGCCATAATGGCAATCTGTTCCAGATTCTCGCTTGAGTCTCTTATGCCTTCCATCTATTTGTCGAGATTCTCTGTTTCTCGCAACTTTTATTCGTCGTCGCGTCTCCAGTTTCTCGACAACAGGAGGAACTGTTTTACCCAAGCCTTCATGCAGTTTTGTAAGGACTTGCTGCGTATTGTATTGCAAAACTGCTCCCGCAATTCTAGCATTATAAGAGCCTCGTTTGCCAAAATGAATGCGCTTTCCGCCAATTTCTTTGCAGATTACCGAATTAAACAATTCTGCAGGATTATTCGTCATATTAAACAGCAAGCTCTCGGCATGAGCACTTAGATACATAAGAGCACTCTCCATTTTTTGGTAGAGACCGTGCAGTTTCAGTAACGGTACGAGGTTTTTCTTCGTTTCACGGTCATCTTCGCATTTACGACCGCGTTCTTTACACCGTTTATGCTCACCAAACATATGGCTAAGAATGTTCAATATATCTTTTTTTAATTCCATAGCCTTCAAATGATGAGGTTGGTTTTCTTCTCTTCGTAAAGAAGTTACTTCCATTACCTCTTTTCGTATTGGTAAAATGTTACTCTTTATAACATTTCTAAGCTGTACAAAACCACGCTTCTGTTGCGTTTTTGGTTGTGTTGTTTCAGCCACGGTTTGTAATTTTCTGCACAAATTACGAAGCAGATGATTGGTACATTCTATTTTTTTTACCGTTATCATCACTTCGCGATACGGATTATTGTGGAGTATAGATTGATACACATTGCTGTCGCCATCGGCGATAACTGTTTTATATATCAATCCATGCATTTCGAGGCTACTGTTAAAACCTTCCGCAATGGCATCGCTCTCCATACTTGTGGAGCTTGCGTAGCGATCAAAATTTTTGTAGCATTTATGAGCTTTCGGTTCACAATTATTTCGCTCCGCTACGTCGCATACCGTGCAATATTTGTTGCGGATGCCAACGAAGAAAACTTTTTTTGTACGGTGACCGATTATGGCACCTACACCAGAAGGTGAATCGTAGGCTTTGCCGTACGATCTCTTCATCCAACTGCCATCCGCAACAACTGTTATATACGGAATACCATTTATTGTTTCATTGTTTTCTATAGCGAGTTGTTTTTCAACCTCGCCTGCCATTTTCATATTTTGCAAGGCCGTTTGTGCAAAATCATCGACTAAATTTTCGCGATATTTAATGTATGTCGCTTTAGCCATGCAAGGAATGTTCATGGCTGCACATTGCTCTTCCAGTTGGGCATAACCAATTCCAACTGTGACTGTTCCGGCTACAGCAGCTTTATTAATATCTAACAATTCTTCGGATTGTGTGGGTTCCGACCAAATACTGGTTTTAAAGTGGCACATTTGACATTTGAAGAAGAATTGCGTGAGAAACCCACAGCGAACAGAATTTACGAGTTTCCAATCTTTAAATAGGCACTCTATTCCTCGCGCATGATCATCAAATGTTCTATGCATTTCTTTCAAGAAAAAAGAAATGTCCATAATGCGACGACCTTCAGGCTCATGCTCTTGGATACGATTTATATCCATGCCTTTATTGTCGATGACAAGAGTATCGTCATTTTCGCAATAATGGACATTTTCGTACATACCTGGGGATTTTAATGTTACATCCGGGCACGTTTCTTGGGTACGAAGCTCTATATCCATCGTACCAGGAGTTATCAGTGATTCTACTGATTTCTGGACATTGGTAGATTCCTTCGTACCCTCAGTGCCTACACTTTCTCCTACACTTTCATCTACACTTTTTCCTACACTTTCATCTACACTTTCTCCTTCGCGTAGCCTCTGTAGTAACTGTCGCCTGCAAAAAATAATAAACATTAATATACACAATAATAAATAAAAAAACATTTTATAAAATATTGATTGATGTGTACTAATTGTAAAACATAAACCTCTGAAAAATTACAACAGTCCTTTACTTCTTTATTATTATATATTTCAAATAAATACTTTGGGAATTTGTTATTGCCAATACTGTCAGAGCAGACGCTCCTGATTTTCAATGAAACTAGTACAGTCAGAACAGACACTTCTGGTATTTATTTCTAATTACCACATGCAACCAGTCCCGTCAAAATAGACGCTTCTGGTATTTGTTTCTAATTACTACTTTCCATGCAACCAGTGCTGTCGGAATAGACGCTTCTGGTATTTAGACATATAAACCAGTCCCGTCAAAATAGACACTTCTGGTATTTGTTTCTAATTACTATTTTCCATGCAACCAGTGCTGTCGGAATAGACGCTTCTGGTATTTAGACATATAAACCAGTCCCGTCAAAATAGACGCTTCTGGTATTTGTTTCTAATTACTACTTTACATGCAACTAGTACCGTCGGAATAGACGCTTCTAGCATTTTTTGTAACTACTGTTTCACATGCAACCAGTACCGTCAGAATAGACGCATCTGGCATTATATTATTACAATTATTAGTACTAACTACAAAGATAACACTTGTATACAATTTTCAATTTAAGAAGTTACGCAAAGGACTGCATTTTTATTTTTCAGAGGTTCTACTTCTTCTAAATCACGAAAGACAATATCTAGAATTTTTAATATTACACTGATCAACATAATTATCACAACACTAAATTCATATCAAAATTTCGCATAACTTCAAATAGGCATATCTCCGCGAGGAATTGTTGTATTTGAAAAACTTTTCTTTTAGTCTGTACTAAAAAACATTCGCTACATTTTATATTGTATTTATTTCACGATGGTTATCATGACATTTGCGAAAAAATTCATTTCATCCCGTACATTGCGTCAAATTATGCAATTTTTTGAAGACAAAATGTCCTTACTTAGATAGCAGAAGGTGACAAAAGTAATTTCAATATTTAGCGAATGTTCCTTGTACGGACTTTACCTTCTAAAAAATATTTCAAATACGAAAATTATGACAGAGTTATGCTTATTAGAAATTTCAATATGAATTTAGTGTTGCAATAATTTTGTTAACCAGTGTATTTTGACGTTATGTAATAGTAAAAAAAATAACATATACAATTTTTGAAAACCATTGTTTTATTATAAAGTTACAATGATTGAAGCATTTGTCTGCTACACGATGTATGCTTGAAATTACATTATGTACTAAAAGTAATAAGAAATTACATAAATGTTGAATTCAATAAAATACATGAGCTTTTCTGTCAAATAAGCTACTTTTTTACTTCGGGGTCTGAAATTTTTTGTTTGCCTGCTGAAAAATGACATCAAAATCTTCCTGTTTATAATTCATATTTTGGTTCTTCTGTCTACATTGTGTAGAAAAAATTATCGATAAAGTAATATAATTTTTTTGTTCTCATATACTCTCCAAATATTTTAGTAACAAACTTTTTTATTTATACTGTTCTCTGTTATCGTCAAAAAAACACGTAAAGGACGCCGCTCTTTTTTTATGTACTAGAAATCACAGAAGCACGTTACGCGCGCGCCATTTGGCTTTAAAATGTATTATACTGTTACTATTATATTATAACCACAAAACTGTCAAAATATGCCATGACAGCCACTCATAAAGTAAGCGCAAATAGAGAACCAATCGGCATCGCGGAAAAGCGACAAAAAAATTGGTCTTGATTGATTTTCTTAAAATTCCGTATACCATTAGACGTATCATTAGGTAGATGAAAACAAAAAAGATTTTTCAAAAAAATTACTTTTTCGAGTCGTTGAAGATATATCTGATAATGATGCAGAGTTCGTATTATACAATATTTTGAAATTTGCATTGTGAATCATTTATGTTAAAAAAAGAAAAAGATGTAACGATATCTAGAATTATGAAGGTTTCTCGATATTCTATTTGACCCAAAAACTCAGATTCGAGAAGTGCTTCCATGACAAAGTTGAAATCATATCGTTTTCTATGTCAATCTTGTCATGGATTAATTATATATTTCCATACCAAATATTACAATAGTTTGATTGTATGTTACTCAGATTTCTCCAATTCGTACTTTTCGAATATGCGTTTTTTGGTCAAATTGAATATCACGAGAAATCTCCAAAAACGAGAATATATACATACAATTCTACATATCGTTACATCTCTTTTTTTTACGCGTATTTTTTCCAATGCGAAACTCAAAATATTGTACAATACGGACTCAGTATCATTATAAGATATATCGCTTCAACAGCTCAAAAAAGTGATTTTTTGAACAAATTTTTTTGTAATTGATCTACCTAATGATACGTCTTATTGTATACGGAATTTGAAGAAAATCAGTCGAGATGTATTTTACATAGAAAAAGTGCGGAGTTCTTTGTAGTTTTTATTTTTTCTGTCTGTTTTATTTTTTCTGTCTCAAGACAACTATTGTTTAAAATATTCGTTAGTTCAATGTCTATTTAGACAAAGAAATTGTTTACCAACGATTGACAGCCAAGATATGAATCTTTCTATTGTGTAAATTATTAATTTTTTGTCTGTAAAAGCAAGAAAAATTTATTATCAACGCAAACGTTATTCCAAAAAAATCTGATACATCAGAAAATTTACAAATAAAATTTTGAAATAAGAAAATTTTATAATCACAAACTTTTATATCTTGGCTGCTAATATAATAGCTGGTCCAACAATTTCTTTCTGTACATATAGACATTGAGCTGAATATTTAAAAAAATTTTTGTCAAAATTTATGGAGAAGTTGACAGAGAACAAATTAAAAAGAACAAGTTTTAGCAATTTTTTTTTGCCGATAATAGAAAAAATATAATAAAAAATTTATATCAATATTTGGAGAGTATATAACAAAAGAAAAATTTTCATTTACGTTACTTAATTTATAAATAAATTTGTAAATAAATTATTTCTAAATAAATTGATAACAGTTTAAACAGAAACAAATATAATAAAGAAGAAATCAAATATTATTTCTTATAATTTCATAAATTTACATGAAAAATCAGAAGATATTTGATTGTGAGTTTTCGATTGACAAATGAAAAAAAATTTTTGAAAATATTTGAATCCATGAAGTAAAAAATACTTATTTGACAGAATGAATCATATATTCTAATATTCAAAATTATGTAATTTCTTATTCTTTCAGTGTATCATGTAATTTCATGTTACGTCTCGTGGAAGACAAATGCTTATCATTCTCATTTATGATATTTTTATTTCACATTTTTTTGTATTTAATTGTAAATAGAAGTTTTGTTTAAATGTCTGTTGTGAGATACATGAAATAGAACAGAGTTCGGCAAGAAATATACTTCTCAACTTTTTTCAGTTGACTCCGTCTAGTGCTCCCCTTTATCTTATCGTCTCGCGCGCAGTCTATACGAGCCGCTCAAACGCATATAATTTGCAAAAAATAGTTTTCCATGTCACTTATGAGGTAATATTGTTGACACGTTTCTTTTTTTAGTTGTATCTTCAGTAGGCCTAATCCACTGCTGACTGTAACGACTCTCAAATTAAACAGAAACAGAATTCAATAATTATTGAAATAAAAAAAATTCAGGCCAACTTTCGGAATCTTTTACAGGTGAGAGCGGAAACATCGATCTGCATATTGCATGTCGGTGATTAATTGGCATCGACGATTTTTTACCGCGTCTTATGCGGCTTGATACGTGCAATATGCAGATCAATGTTCCCGAAAGTCGTCCTGAATTTTTTTTATTTTAATAATTATTGAATTCTGCTTCTGTTCAATTAGAAAGAGTCGTTTCAGTCATCAGTGGATTAGGCCTACTGGAGATACCACTTAAAAAAAAACATGTCAACAATAGACACCTCATGGGTAACATGGAAAGCTATTGTTTACAAATTATAAGCGCCTGAGCGCCTTCAAGCGGTTCGTAAGCCTTGTGTCCCAATACTAGAAATATCATATTTGAATAATTCAGCAATTGACCAATACGATTAGTTAATTCTTTCTCCGTTCGAGATCTCGGAGCGATTTCTAATAATGTGGACACAAGGCTGTAGACAGTGCGCGGGACAACGAAGTAAGCGCTAAACAGAGCCAGCTGAAAATCGGTCGAGAAATGCATTTCTTGCCGAGCTCTAAAATAGAATGTTCCAAAATACGCGCATCAAAGAACTGCAGTACAAAAATTGTTGAAAAAGTGATCAATAAGTACGTGTCATTTTTAATTTCAAACAATATTCTTACAGGTATAAAGATTGGCCAACCATGTTATGAATCGTTGCTTGTCGTAAATCGTTCATTATTATCAATGTGTTAGTACTCATGCCCTATATAAGCACATGAAAAAACAAATTAGGTTTTGCTTCTTGTGTATATAATACCACATGTTGCATGTTATAAAAATTGCAATTTTTTATTCATTAACGTTATCAATAACAAGTATTGAAATAAAGTACATTTATAATTCATTACTATTATATCAGTAATATATTGTTGCACCCGTGCTGGAACACCCGTTGCGCGCGGAACTTCGCTCACGAGAAGCCTGAACTTCGCTCACGAGTAGCTTCAAGCCGAAGCGCGTTCCCTAACGACGGGATGTATTGATCTGTGTAATAACAACGACTGTCGGATCTACGGGGAGACTCGGATCGTTCGGACGTGTTCTCCACCTGAAACGCTTGTACAGAGTTTCTAATAAACCCTTGAGTTCCTTTCCTAATAAAGTGTTGTCTCTCTTTTCACGCGAGCCCGGGAGTGCGCGGAGCGAACGCGAGTGTCTCTGAGATAGCGGAGCGCAGCGCAACATTTTGGGGGCTCGTCCGGGATCGCACGGATCGCACGGATCGTTCAGATCAGACGGATCTACTGGAGACGGACGAGCGAAGACACGATGACGAGCACCGAGCCCACGACAGCTCCCTCGACGAGAAAGAGAGCGCGGATGGGAACCCCGAGGCCGAGAGCTCCACGGCTCGAGACAGAGACGGAGATACGACCCGGCTCGAGCGCCCCTCAGCTCTCAGCGGAAGTGGTGACACTGCAGGCGATGATGCAGGAGATCCGCCAGATGCGTGAGGATTATGCGGCGTTGCTGCGACAGCGGGAAGCGGAGCCACAGCGTCGAGAACTCCCGCAGCTAAGTTCCTTATCTAACGCAACCGGAGATACGGGAGCGCGGGCCGCCGCGGTCGCGGAAGTGACGCGTGTAGATTTTGTAGACGCGAGAGCGCGAGCCGTCGCGGAAAAAACGCGTGGAAGTTGTGCGCGTACGGAATTGGGCTTCAAGTTGAAACCCGACACGTTTGACGGCTCGACGCCGCTGCGAGAATTCCTCTCCCAATTTCTTCTCATCGCGCGTGCGAATAATTGGGACGACGCGTCAAAATCCGTTGCGTTGGCCGCGAGTCTTAGGGGAAAAGCGCGGACGGTATTAGAGTCGGTCGAAAATTTAGAAAATTTATGTTTCGAAGAACTAAAATCGAAATTGGAGTTGCGTTTCGGCGAGGGGGGTTTGTCGCAAAACTTTTATACGCAATTTACGGGCCGAAAGCAGAGAAATGGAGAAGATTTGGCTTCTCTTGGCGCGGAATTGGAAAGACTGTCGCGATTAGCTTACCCCGAGTGTTCTTTTTCGGTTCGAGATAAGATCGCGTGCGCGCAATTTGTTTCTGCAATATCTGACGGCTTTCTGAGGAGGACTCTCCAGTTGGAGGGATTAACCTCCTTAAAAGCAGCCGTCGAAAGGGCAAAAGCGGTAAAAATTATTCAGGGGAATAGTTTCGAAAGAAGGAGGGAATATTTTGGAAAGAATTTTGAGAAGGAGGAGAGGAAGGACGCGCGGAAGGAGGTTGAAGGGAAGAAGGAAGGAAAGGAGGAGGAAAAAGAGAAAGGCTGGAGAAGCCGGAAGGGAAACTCGCGCGGCAGCAAATTTGGCGCCGACTGAAGGGAATGTTGGACGTGCGGAAAAACGGGGCATTTTCGATCTGAATGCCCCGAAGAGGGAAACGCGGTTTAGTTGAGCTTGACGGGGCGGGCTCAACTCTTGCGAGAAATACCCCGAAAGTTTTTCGTTTAAAAAATGTGGTAGTTGATAAGATAAATGAAAAAGATTTCTGTTATAATGGTTTACTAAACAATAAGTGTTGTTCCTTTAAGATAGACACGGGCTCCGATGTTTCTGTTGTTAATTCTAAAATGGTTGAAGATAAAATAGAAAGAATTAAAGTAGAGAATTGCAATCTGAGGTATCCAACTGGAGAAAGGGTTCCTTTAGAATATAAAGTTAAAGTTAATGTTCAATTAGGTAAATATTCTGTTGAAGTTCTTATGTTTGTAGCAGAGATTTCTGATGAATGCTTATTAGGAAAGGATTTTCTTAAAAAAGTAAATTTGGAAAATGTTTTTGAATCTGTCTTTGTTGATCCCGATTTAAATAAAGAGAAAGTCTTCAATTGTTCTCGAGTGGAAGGTTCTTCTGGAGGAGATTTGTCTATCTTAGAAGAACTTTTTGTGAATAATTCTCTATATCTAAATGAGTCCCAAAAGGAGATTTTTGCCCAATTTCTGAGTGATTTTCAGGATGTGTTTTCTAAGGAAATTATTGCAGGGAATTGTGATATTGTTAAACATGCTGTAGATGTGAAAGATTCTTCTCCCATAAAGCAGGTTCCCCGTCGTATTCCAATCCAAATGCGGGAAGAGGTGAATAAGATTATTGAGGATATGAGGAAACAAGGGGTGATTGAGGAATCGCAAAGCCCCTGGATCTCACCTGTAGTTCTTGTCAAAAAGAAAGATGGCTCTATCAGATTTTGCGTGGATTACAGGAAAGTTAATGCTGTAACCAAAAAGGATTCTTTTCCTCTTCCCAGAATAGACGACATTTTCGACCAGTTATCAGGTAACATCTGGTTTTGCACTTTAGACTTAAAAAGCGGATACTGGCAAGTGAAAATCCGTCCTGAAGACAAAGAAAAGACAGCGTTTTCTATCGGTAACGGTCTCTGGCAGTTCACCGTTATGCCTTTTGGCCTTTGTAACGCCCCCGCTACGTTTCAGCGTTTTATGGAAAAAGTCCTTAAACAATTTTTGAATAAAATTTGTTTAGTTTATCTAGATAATGTAATTATTTTTGGTAAAAGTTTTTCCGAAATGCTGAGAAATCTTGAGACGGTGCTTTTACGCCTAAGGGAAGTTAATCTGAAGTTGAATCCAAATAAATGCACTCTTTTTAGTAGAAGCGTTAGATATTTGGGACATGTTATTTCGGCGGAAGGCATAACTACGGATCCTGAAAAGATAACCGCGGTTAAAGATTGGCCAGTACCGCATACGAGAAAACAATTGCGGAGTTTCTTAGGATTTTGCTCGTACTACCGGAAGTTTATTAAAGGATTTTCTTCTTTGGCGAAATCCCTTTACTCCCTCACGGGAAACCAAACTAAGTTTGTTTGGAAGGAGGAGCATCAAAGAGTTTTTGAGGAATTAAAGCGAGTTTTATCTTCTCCTCCGGCCCTTTCTTTTCCTGAAGGAGAGGGAGAATTTGTTTTAGATACCGATGCTTCAAATATCGGTATCGGCGCGGTTTTGTCGCAAAGACAAGAAGGGAAGGAGAGAATTATAGCCTATTACAGTCGAGTTCTTAATAAGGCGGAGAGAAATTATTGTGTAACCCGCCGAGAGCTTTTGGCGGTTGTGGACTCTTTTAAATTTTTCCGTCATTATCTTTTAGGACGGAAATTTTTAATCCGAACCGACCATGTTTCTTTGAAATGGCTTATGTCCTTCAGAGATTTGGAAGGGCAGTTAGCGCGATGGTTGGAAAGGCTCCAGCAATTCGAATTTGAGGTTATCCATCGTAAAGGAGAATCCCATAAGAATGCTGACGGACTATCTAGGCGTCAGTGTGAAAAGTTTGGCTGTGGTTATTGTGAGAGAGTTGAGAAGAAAAATTTCGAAGAACAGGACAAGGTGGTTGCGCGTTTGATTCTTCAGAGAGAGACCCCAGAGGTCTGGCGTAAGGAACAAGGTGAGGACACGGGAATTACATTCATTCTTCGAGCTAAGGAAACTGGAATCCGTCCTCCACGTACTGAAATCCCTGACAGGGACGTTTCCGCTCAAATCTACTGGTTACATTGGGACGCTCTAGTTTTAGAAGAAGGAATCCTATATAAGAGGTGGGAGACCCCAAATCTGAAAACAAGTTTTTTTTCAGCTTGTTGTTCCCCGAAGTCGGGTTAAGGAGATTCTGAGAGAGGCCCACGATTCTCCTTCGGGAGGACATTTTGGTATTAATAAAACGTTGGAGAAAATCCGGAAGCGTTTTTATTGGGCAACTTGCAAACAAGACGTGGAAGATTGGTGCAAATCTTGTAAGGTTTGCATTTCCAAAAAAGGCCCCATCGGGAAAGGGAAATCCCCTTTGCAGATTTACAATGTTGAGACACCATTTGAGAGAATCCAAATGGATATTCTTGGCCCCCTTCCAACAACTGCATCAGGAAATAAATATCTCCTTGTCGTTGTAGATTGTTTCTCTAAATGGGTGGAGGCGTTCCCATTGAAGAACATAAGAGCTAGAACAGTAGCAGAAATCTTTACTAATCAGTTTGTTTCTAGATATGGAGTCCCCTTAGAAGTACATACGGACCAAGGAAGGAATTTCGAATCAAAACTTTTTACGGAGTTGATGGATCTTCTTGGAATTAGGAAGACGAGGACTACTGCTTTGCATCCTCAGTCGGATGGACAGGTTGAGCGTCAGCATCAAACCATTACTAATTATCTGGCAAAGTACATTTCTGAGAATCAACGAGATTGGGATCGTTGGGTTCCCATGTTCTTGTTAGCTTACAGATCTTCGAAACACGAAACCACTGGTGTAACTCCTGCCGAATTATGTTTTGCTCGAGATCTTAAATTACCTTTAGATCTGTTACAGGGTAGTCCACCAAAGCTTCGTGGGGAGGAGGAGCAGTCAGTCGGGAGGTTTATTGGAAATCTAAAGGGAAAACTTGAGGAAATCCATTCTGGTGTTAGGGCACGTATGAATATCAAGTTTTCTCGGGTTAAGTCCTGGTACGATCGGGGAGCCAGGCAAATTCTTTTTCAAGAGGGGCAGAAAGTCTGGTTCTACAATCCTCGTAGGACGAAAGGAAAAGCCCCGAAATTGCAAAGCAATTGGGAAAGACCCTTTTGCATAAAAAATAAACTTAGTGACGTGGTATACTGCATTCAGAAATCTCCCAGACACAAAAGAAAGGTTGTTCATTCGGATAGATTAGCTCTTTACTGTGAGAGAAAAGTATAGTTAAGGAAAGGTTAGAGTAGATCGGAGCCCCCCCCAAAAAAGAAGAAGAAATAAACAAGAAAATAATAATTAAATTGATGTAAGATTGTAGATGGTTGTAAATAAAAAGTTTCTTTAATGAAGTGTTGAATTTTTTTTAATTTGAAAAGTTGTTCTGTTTAGAATTTACTGCGTGATTATTTTGGTTTTCTCTAGAGGGAGTCTGCGGTTTGAGAGGACTTGTGAGATCTCGACCTGAACCACCGCGGCGGAACAACGGCCAAGACTCCTTTAGAAGAGAAATTCTTTAAGAAGACTGTCTCGCCCACGGTTCTTTTGAGTTGTGGTTTTTTCCGTGGGACGTAGGGCAAATGCCGAGACAGGGACTCGGGGAGTCTTTAAGACGTTGGGTCCACAACAGTTTCCCCCCCCCCCTTGTCCGAAGATTTCGAGGAAGAGCGGTAACGTCGGGGGATGTTCCTGCAGAAGAGGATGGTTCGCCCTGGTGTCGGAGGGGAGGAGTCTGGCCAGCTCTTTCCCGGGAAGCCGAAAAAAGCGAAGCCTACCTCGAGGTGTTTTACGGCGAGGGACCAGGAGAGGGCAGTTCGTTAACCTGTGGCAGCAGCCCGGGGTAGAACAAGGGGCCAACCTGGTGCCCGGGAAGTCGTGTATCGGGGCACTGCCCTTCTGAGGATTGTCGGGACGACAATCTAGGAAGAAGGGGGGCAGTGTTGCACCCGTGCTGGAACACCCGTTGCGCGCGGAACTTCGCTCACGAGAAGCCTGAACTTCGCTCACGAGTAGCTTCAAGCCGAAGCGCGTTTCCTAACGACGGGATGTATTGATCTGTGTAATAACAACGACTGTCAGATCTACGGGGAGACTCGGATCGTTCGGACGTGTTCTCCACCTGAAACGCTTGTACAGAGTTTCTAATAAACCCTTGAGTTCCTTTCCTAATAAAGTGTTGTCTCTCTTTTCACGCGAGCCCGGGAGTGCGCGGAGCGAACGCGAGTGTCTCTGAGATAGCGGAGCGCAGCGCAACAATATTATTGGTTACACAGATAAATATTACAATTTGTGCCAATACGACAATATCAATATTAAAAAATATCAAAAACATTAGAGTATTTGTAATCTATTCGTTTACCTATATTTACCTATTATATTAGAAGTATTTTAATCTTTTTCTTTGATCGATAAATAATTGACAAAGCCAGACAGCCGAAATATGATTGGCCAATAATCTGTATACCTGTAAAGGTAGTACTTCTAATGGCAATTGTTTATAAGACTTTTTTGACAATTTTCTTCTTTATGCTATTCTAATTCACGAATATAAATACACCATTGTACAAAAAATATAAATACAAATCAGTAGTAAACAAAACTTCTATTTTTAAATAAAAAGATGTCAGATTATAATAAAAACTGTCTATCTGTCTGTCTGTCTGTCTGTCTGTCTGTCTGTTCTGTCACTACGCGAACGTTACTTGTATAGTAACTTTTACTACGTTTACGCGAGCGTTACTTCTGTAGTAACTTACGATATATCACTCATTTACGCGGAGTAAATTATCGTAAGTTACTACAAAATCCCGTTTACGCGAAGGAATTATCGTAAGTTACTACAAAAGAAACGCTCGCATAAACGTAGTATTTGTAAGTTATGATACATTGAGTAAGTTACTACAGAAGTAACACTCGCGAAAACGTAGTAAATGTCTCATATAAAATGTCTCACATGCTTACCTTAGAATATATGCTCTCTTCCGAGAGAGCCTGAAGACAGATACAGACTTCTTGCTATACAAACCCATTGTATAGTTCACAAGCACAATAATAGTTCACAAGCACAAAAATGTATTGTCAGTGAAGCACGTTATATCACGTTTATTGTAACGGAATCGTTCGGCTCACTGCATTTGTTTACGCTCGAGCTTGTTATCCGGCAACCGCGCGGCAGAGTTCGGCGCGCCGGGCGTGCGCGAGCGCGAGCGAGAGAGAGAGAATATCATTCCTTTCTCGCTCTGACTCAGCTAATACTATCGAGGCTGCTATATACTCCAGGTAGCTCTATATTTACGTATTCTAATATTTAATATTCATTACAGGAATAATCTTGTACATATATATGCGCATTCTCGCTGAAATTTTCATGTCTTGACTCTGACCTACTCCAATAATTTTGGCAGATTTTTTCCGAGAAATGTTCTGAAAAAGAGAAGACACGTATTTGTTTGTTTGGGCCTACGATCAATATATCCAAAAAAAGAGAAATTGAACAGCGTAGATTGCGATCCCGCGTTCCCAATATTACTTATTCTTACTTTCACTGAATGTCCCATATAGTATGACGTATCTCTCTATATGTCTTATAACACGCGTACACTACCGATCGCTCCATATTTGAAGCATAAAAAAAATTCTTTAATAAAAAGCGAATTTTTTAACTATTTTATACATATACAGATATGTGTTATTTTCTATGTGAAATAAATATTTAGCACATATGTAGACACGCGTATAATGTATTTGCAACGATTGTGAAATAAAAGTAAAGTTTATACAAAAATATTGCTTTCATTTTTCAATTACACGCTACCGCATGCCACTGATCCTATATTTCCAAACACTGCGGCCGCGGCCGCGGCCAAGTTCAACGTGCCGAGCGAGCGAGCGAGAGAGAATATTATTCTCTCCTCGCTCTAATTCAGCTGACACGATCGACACGGATAGATTTATTTTCGAGTAGATTCATGCAAATGCAAGAAAATAAAAATCAGTGAAATCCATGACATATATATCCTCTCCTTGTAATTAACTTTACTCGTAAACTGTAACAAAAGTGATATATATATATATATATACACATAATTTTTTCTGAATGTAAAAGTTTCTTATGTATTCTTTATTCTCTTATAATGAAACGAAATAGTATTTTAATATAAGAACTAATTAATTAATAAAGAATAAGAAGAAGTGAAAAGATAATGTATTACATAATAAAATTGAAAGTGGTAATATAAGGTACAAAGCCTTTTTTTTCTCGCAAACGTATCGAATATGTTTGCCTCTAATAACGCAAATCGTTACGTAAAAAGTATTTCTTGTGTATGTGATGTGTATGTGAATCACTAATCAGGAAGAAAGTGAAACATCCATCGTGTTTGTAATTTTCTATAAGTAAAACATTTTCGTCTACAAGATATTTATTTGTTTTCAACCGACTGGGTATGCCGGTAGGCCTCGCTTCGTCGTTTCAGTTTCGAGTTTCAAGACGCTGTTTTTTTCCAAACACGTAGCGAAGGTAGCCCACACATGGAAGGAGCCGTGTACGTGAGCGCTTCGAGCGCACACGTACATGGCTCCTTCCATGTGTGCACTAGTCGAGCTCAGTTGTGCAGCGACCAGCAGCGACGGAAGATCGCGCCTCGCGCCTCGTAAGATTCGCGATCATTCGCGCCGACCATATACTCGGAAAGGTAAGCGTATGTACAATATAAGTCGTATTTCTTATATAAAATGTAAGATATACATATATACATACATTTACATAATATTAAAAGTAATAATTTTCTTTTTTTTATAGCAAAAAGCGAAGGTGCTGATTCGACGGCAACGGTATCATCGCCGTCGCCGTCAATATCAGTAAACGTGGCGACGGCGACGAACCCATCGGCAACAACATCGGCAGGAATGCCGTCGGCGACAACGTCGGCAGGGATGCCGACAGCGACGGCGATGATCCCGCCAGCGTCAACAGCGGTAGGGATGCCGACAGCGACGGCGATGATCCCGCCAGCGTCAACATCGGCAGGAGTGCCGTCGGCGACAACGTCGGCAGGGATAGCGACGGCGATGATCCCGCCAGTGTCAACAGCGGTAGGGATGCCGACAGCGACGGCGATGATCCCGCCAGCGTCAACAGCGGTAGGAATGCCGACAGCGGCGGTGATTCCGTCAGCGTCAACCTCGGCGAGAATGCTATCAACGTCAACGATTGCATTACGCAAGGTAAGAGCCTGTTCACACGAGGCGTTTTTGCCGCGCGAATGTTGCACGATTTCCGCCACGCGTCAATGTTCGCATGAAGCCCGGTCTACATAGGCCGCAATTCGCAAAACGCAAGACACACGCACAGTCTACATGTCAATGTAACCTCTATACACAAAGGTTAGATTGACATGTAGACTGTGCGTGTGTCTTGCGTTTTGCGTATCGTAGACACTCGTCCGCTTCGCATACGTGCGTATGCACGCGTTGTCGCACCTCGCCTTGCAATAGCGCGATTCGTGCAAACGTCGGCAGCAATCGCGCGGCAAAAATGCCTCGTGTGAACAGGATGTAAGTGGTATTCGTTCGCCGGGTTGTCCGCGCGCCCGTTTGTCCGTTTGATCGCCCGTTCATCCGGTCGCCTGGCTTTCCGTTCATTCGCCGAGTTATCCGCGCGCCCGTTTGCCCGTTCGATCGCCCGTTCATCCGGTCGCCTGTCTTTCTGTTCATTCGCCGAGTTATCCGCGCGCCCGTTTGCCCGTTCGATCGTCCGTTCATCCGGTCGCCTGTCTTTCCGTTTATTCGCCGAGTTATCCGCGCGCTTGGTTGCCCGTTCGATCGCCCGTTTATCCAGTCATTTATTTGCATGTTCGTCCATTTGTTCTTAGATTTGTTCACAGGTTCGTTCGTTTGCTCACGCATACCCTTATACATATAAATATAAAATATACGCACATGTACGCATGCACGTACGCGTACGTTTGTATTTATATATATAAGGGTACTTTTTCATTTGTCGTACGACAAATTTTTCAAGCATGTTGATTAATTGTAAGATAGAAAAGTTCTCGAGCCTGTTATGTAGAAATTTTTTACTTTGTAGCTAAGCTTAAAAAATTTGTTCTACGACAAATGAAATATTACTCTAAAATTATATTTTTCAGTATTTGAATCAAGCGGTGCGTCGGGCGGTCCAGAAGAAAGAGCGGAGAGAGCGAAACATGGCGAGGTACGATGCGCAGCCAGTCTATACTCCGTCGGCGTACCTGTCGCGCGCACCTGCAGTCTACACACCACCGCCGCTAGTAGCGTATGCACCGCCACCGCCACCGCCACCGCCTCAACCAGCGTATGCACCGCCGCAACTAGCGTATACACTGCCGCAATTAGCGTATACACCGCCGCGACCAGCGTACGCACCGCCGCCGCTGCAACCAGCGTACGCACCGCCGCCGCTGCAACCAGCGTACGCACCGCCTGCGTACATGCCGCCAGCAGCGTACACGCAGGCAGCGTACACGGCGCCAGCGCACACGGCGCCAGCGCACACGGCGCCAGCGTACACGGCGCCAGGGTACACTCCGTCAGCGTACACGCTGCCAGCGTACACGCTGCCAGCGTACACATCGCCGGAATACCCGACACTCCCGGCAGAACATACGCCATATGTGGCGGAAGTGTACCACCCCTACATGTAAAGTTGCGCGTCCTTACGGTATGCTCTGAGATAGATAGAGAGAGAGAGAGAGAGAGAGAGAGAGAGAGAGAGAGAGAGAGAGAGAGAGAGGGAGAGAGAGAGAGAGAGAGAGAGAGAAAGGGAGGGAGGGAGGAGAGGGAGAGAACTCTCTCCCTTGCCTCTTTCTCCCGCGCTTTAGCGACTGGTCATCCATTTTACGCTGGCATCCGCATTGGTCGACTTTGTGGCTTCGACAGCCCCCCTAGTAGCAATTATTGAGCCACTGAAATGTGTCAATATCAACGACATCTCTGATCCATATTTTGAGAGTCGATCCGATTAATATGTATATAAATAAAGTCCGTTATGCTCAGTTTATTGACGTGCTCCGGTGTTTGGATGCTTCGGGTGTATCCATATGTGAGATCAAGAAAGAGGGCGATCGCATCTTTGACAGTCCACTCGTCAATTTTAATCACGCTTGAATGAGACGGAATAACATATATATGCTTGTATATGAAGGAGAGATGTTAGAAAATATGGATATGTACCATTTCAAGTTAATCTTTTTCTCTTTTTTTCCTCTCTTTTTTCTCTGTGTATACAGATACTTTATTATATAATAAAACATTAGTATAAGCGTTAATAATATAATACGTAATTCTTTCTAATTATACAGAAACAATTAAAACAATTAAGTTTAACATTATTTTATATTACAATAAACAATGGATAAATATCTCACTAATACTATCTTATCACTAACTACAACGAGACTTTGTGTTACACTGCCAGTATGTTCAGCAGCTAATAATTCCACTGCTGTTTGTTTTGCGAAACTTATAAGTCTGATATCGTTTAGTATTCCATATTACCCGACTCTATTCTGTATTTCTCTATTATTTTATCAAAATATCTATAAGTGAAGTATTTTTATTTTTTATACTTTTAGAGCTATTCTGAAGCGTTGAAAACAGCAACTTGTTACAAAGAAAGGAACGTAGCAGATCACAAAACTAACTGCTTTATTTCACTTTGTGTTCAATATGCACTAATTGCCAGATAACTTCTTGCGTTTTGAACGTTTCGGTCTTCGTGGGAGTGTATTTTATATATGCACAAAATATTGAACGTATTACGTATAAGTATAATTCTTTTTATATATAATGCAGTATTAATGTATAATTAACATTGTTAATATTATATAGCAATACTATGAAATATAAATTAACAAATTGTTTTATTAATATTTATATCTTTGACCTGTGTTTTTTCATATTTATTAATACGTACACAAAATATCTGCTGATATATGAAAATAATGATTATTGCAATGATAATGAGAAATTAATTATAAAATAAAGCTGTGTTTTCAATTTTAGATTATTTTAAAATATATTTATATGCATACGCGTGAAAGTAAATTCTCAAAAACAGCGATTACATGACGGGGCAGTCTTTACACATCGTAGATATATATGTATAAAGACGGCCCTGAGTCGCTGTTTTTTCTTATTTAGGAGAATTTACTGCTAGTGTAGGCCACGTTATAGTACAACCTTTCTTCCCAGTGACTACCTTTTCGACAAATTTTGTTTACTAGCAGTAATATAGTAGCAGTAATTACCGACATTTTTAATTAGAAGAAATCTTTGAATTGGCTTTACAGAATTACAAAATTTTTGTACAGAGAAGTACGTACGAAAATCTATTTCCCGATACACAATTTTATATCAGAAACAAAACAAAATTAAAAATTTGGGCACATACAACTATAACCTGAAGACAATATTTGCTTAAACAAAAATACTGCAGTTTATATGTACAAAATGATACACAAGGGAAGTAGCGACAACATTTACGAACAATTTGGTGTAAATAAAACTAAGATTGAATGCCTAGAAAAAAAGATTTTCACTAACGCAGCTTTACGCAAAGGCATATGCAGAGAGTATGCACATGGAGAGAGAGAGAGAGAGAGAGAGAGAGAGAGAGAGAGAGAGAGAGAGAGAGAGAGAGAGAGAGAGGAGAGGGAGAGGGAGAGGGAGAGGGAGAGGGAGAGGGAGAGGGAGAGGGAGAGGGAGAGGGAGGGAGAGGGAGAGGGAGAGGGAGAGGGAGAGGGAGAGGGAGAGGGAGAGGGAGAGGGAGAGGGAGAGGGAGAGGGAGAGGGAGAGGGAGAGGGAGAGGGAGAGGGAGAGGGAGAGGGAGAGGGAGAGGGAGAGGGAGAGGGAGAGGGAGAGGGAGAGGGAGAGGGAGAGGGAGAGGGAGAGGGAGAGGGAGAGGAGAGGGAGAGGGAGAGGGAGAGGGAGAGGGAGAGGGAGAGGGAGAGGGAGAGGGAGAGGGAGAGGGAGAGGGAGAGGGAGAGGGAGAGGGAGAGGGAGAGGGAGAGAGAGAGAGAGAGAGAGAGAAATGAATGGGTGCGTGCATGTAAATTACATATACATATAGAAGAGAAAGAAAGATTTGCGCACATACAGCTGTCACCTAGGGTGCGTTCCGTTTCTCGCATAATGCGCGCATGAACATAGTAAACGTTACGTATACTATAGATAAATGCGCGCATATGCACGTAACGGAACGCGGCCCTGATAACACTATTTGCTTGAACAAAAATACTGCAGTGTATGCAAAATGATACACAAAGGAAGTAGCGACAACATTTACAAACAATTTCGTGTAAATAAAACTAAGATTGAATGCCTAGAAAAAAATATTTTTACTAAGGCAGTTTTATGCAAAGGCACATGCAGATTGACAGAATGAGAGATATCTATCCTTGTCTGTACGATATGTCTGTTTTTGTCAGCGATTGCAGCGCCATCTCTTACAAGATCCGGCAACTACTTTTACCCTCAATACAGCTCATTCTGTCAATCTGCATGTGCCTTTGCATCAATAAAGCTGCGTTAGTGAAAATCTTTTTTTCTAGGCATTCAATCTTAGTTTTATTTACACGAAATTGTTCGTAAATGTTGTCGCTACTTCCCTTGGGTATCATTTTGTATATATAAACTGCAGTATTTTTGTTTAAGCAAATATTGTCGTCAGGTGACAGCTGTATGTGCCCAAAATTTTCGTTTCTGATATGAAATCGTGTATCGGGAAATAGATTTTTGTGTGTACTTTAATTCTAAACCAAAAACTTGCAATTCTGTAAAGCCAATTCAAAGAATTCCACTAAACTGCAAATGTCGGTAACTACTGCCACTATAGGATCCCCTTAAGCAGGAAAACTAAAATTCTCTCCTCGCACAGAGACGGTCGGGGGTAACGGGGCGAAGCAAAGCCGTCTTCACGTGTTCGACCGCATTACAGGCCAACAATTCCTTATCGACACCGGCGCGGAAATTTCAATTCTCCCCGCAACGTTTCTCGATAAAAAAACGCCGTTTGAACTTAAATTATTTGCGGCTAATAATTCGAGTATCAACACTTATGGCGAACGTCGCCTTGCTTTAGATTTCGGTCTACGGCGACCTATAGTTTGGAATTTTCGCGTGGCGGCAGTCCCTAATGCAATCTTAGGCGCGGATTGTTTAAAACATTATCAACTCCTGGTTGACCTACATAATAGTCGACTTATCGACACTAGCACTAAGCTCTTCACTACGGGTGAAATTCGAGTCGTTCGGAAAAACAAGATATCAACGGTAAATCGCAAAGCCAATTTCGCGGATATTCTTTCAGAATTCCCTGAGATAACGGGGGTTAGTCAACTAATTCTATCTGGAACTCGTGACGTTGAACATCACATTCTAACTTCTGGTCCACCAGTCGCAGAACGTCCTCGGCGTTTACCGCCAGATAAATTGGCGGCGGCTAAGGCGGAATTTAAACGTCTCATGGAGTTAGGCAATTGCAGACCTTCTAGTAGCCCTTGGGCCAGCCCGATTCACCTCGTTCGCAAAAAGAACGGTGAGTGGCGAATATGTGGTGATTACCGCCGGGCAAATGCGATAACAAAACCAGACCTATATCCCGTTCCTCACCTCCACGATTTCTCTGCCAACCTTGCAGGAAAAACCATTTTTTCGGTTTTAGATCTTTTTAAAGCGTACCACCAGATCCCGGTGGCTAAAGAAGATATACCTAAAACAGCCGTTATCACCCCATTCGGGTTGTTTGAATATGTTTACATGACTTTTGGTCTTCGTAACGCGGCGCAAACGTTTCAACGTTACATTCATCAAGCACTTAGAGATTTAGATTTCGTCTTCGCGTATATTGATGATATTCTTATTGCATCCTCCTCAGAAGAAGAGCATAAGAAACATCTTCGTATAGTTTTTCAGAGACTTAACCCTTAAATGCCACACCTCTCAAGAATCTCGTAAATGACACATGGGGTCTAAAAGACCCCAGCATGAAAAATGTCTCCTTACTTATTGATTTTTTGATATTTAGTTATGAAAATTATTTTCAATGTTGTTCAAGGCTTAGAAAAGAGAATAAAATGCTTATATTGTTAAAATTTCAATTTCAACATAGTATAAAAAATTAAGATCGCCAACAGTTAAAATGTTGGCTCCAAAATCAAAAAAATAAAAAATAATAAATAAATAAATATGAGCTCCATATTTGGCGGGAACATTTGAAAATATATCATTCTAAAGGGTCTGGGGTCCGCTGGACCCCGGGTGGCATTTAAGGGTTAAAGAATACGGATTATTTTTAAACCCATCTAAATGCATTCTAGGCGTCCCACAAGTAAATTTTTTAGGTTACACGGTTAACCGTGACGGCATTAAGCCTACTCCAGAAAGAGTTGCCGCCATCCAAAACTTACCTAAACCGCGTACCATCGTCGAACTTCGTCGATTTTTAGGCCTTAAATTTCTACAGGCGTAGCCTCCCTCAGGCAGCGCGCGTTCAAGCTCCGCTCCACGTCTACCTGAAAGACTCGCGAAAGAACGATAAGCGCGAAATCATTTGGACTCCTGATGCCGAAAAAGCGTTCGAAACAGCTAAATCAGACCTGGCCAACGCAGCTTTCCTAGCGCATCCTTCCACCAACGCAAAAACGCGATTAGTTACCGACGCCTCAGACTTTGCTATGGGAGCAGTCCTCGAGCAGAATATCGAGAATACCTGGAAACCGTTATCTTTTTTCTCTCGAAAATTTACCGAATCGCAGAAAAAATATAGTGCATATGACCGCGAACTTACCGCGATCTACGAATCCATAAAATTTTTTCGGCACTTCCTCGAAGGTCGTGCTTTTAAGATCCTAACTGACCATAAGCCTTTAATTTACGCGTTTAAACAGCGCTCGGATAAAGCCTCCCCGAGGCAAGTGCGACAACTATCCTTTATAGCTCAATTTTCCACCAACATCGATTACCTTCCTGGTCCCGATAATGTGGTAGCTGATAGTTTATCGCGAATCGAAGCATTCTGCTTACCTACCGAATTTGAGTTAGTTGATCTTGCCGCTCGACAAAAAGAAGATGACGAGCTTAAACATTTACTCGCTTCTAACACATCGTCCCTCAAATTTAAAAAATTTGTATGGGGTTCTCCTAATACAGAGCTCTACTGTGAATTGTCAGGAGAAGTTATCCGTTCTTACATTCCAGCATCTCTTAGGAAAGAGGTCTTTGATTTATTTCATAATTCTGCCCACCCCAATGCCAAGGTCACTGACCGCATCATACGTCAACGATACATTTGGCCTAACCTACATCGTGACGTCACCAAATGGGCACATAGCTGTTTGGACTGTCAACAATCTAAAGTCTCTCGTCATGTCAAACAAGTTCCTGCTTCTTTTATCGCTCCTGATGGGCGTTTTGAGCACATTCACTTAGACATTATTGGTCCCTTACCACTTATCAACGGCTATAGATACTGCCTCACCATGATCGATAGATTCTCTCGCTGGCCGGAAGCAATTCCGTTAGCTAACATTACAGCCCAAACAATAGCTAGAACATTTTACGATCATTGGATTACTCGCTTTGGCGCTCCCAAAATTTTAACAACCGATCAAGGAGCTCAATTTGAATCTCAGCTTTTCGCAGCTTTGTTATCTTTAATAGGCTGCAAGCGCATTCGTACAACCTCTTACCACCCTCAATCAAATGGTATGGTTGAGCGCTGGCACCGCTCACTAAAAGCAGCCTTAATGTGCCATGGTACAGAAAATTGGGTCAACACCCTTCCAACCGTCCTCCTTGGACTACGAACGCATATACGTTTGGATACGCAAGCTTCTCCAGCTGAATATGTTTATGGCACCATTCTTCGAGTGCCCGGAGAATTCTTTCTTCAGGAAGACTTTTCTCCAGATCCTCAGATCTTTATTAACGACTTTCGAGAATTCATGCGCCAAGTAAAACCTGTTCCGGTGGCTCACCACTACAAAAAGCGCGCATTTTTCTTTAAGGAATTGAACTCGTGTTCTCATGTTTTTCTACGACACGACGCAGTTAAAAGACCTCTGGAACGACCGTATTCTGGCCCTTTCAAAATTCTGCGAAGAGATTCCGATAAAGTCTATGTAATTGAAGTCAATAATCGACCGCTCAGTGTTTCTGTAGAACGTCTTAAGCCCGCGCATTTTTTAAGGGATAACGTTAACGAAACATCTTCAACAGACGTTTCTTCTACTTCCAATCAGCCTAGTAATTGTTCCCCTTCGGTAGAGCAACCGCCTAAACTAATGAGAACGTATCCGGCCCAAAAAAAGCAAGTACGATTTAATCTAAATAAAGAGCCATAATTCTTTTCATTGCGTATTCGTAATTTTAGCGTTTTTTCCCTTATACTATTGTAAACCCTTTAGTCTATAAGTCTAGCATTAGCGTAGCATTATTAGTAGTAAGTTCAGCGTTTCAATTATATTGTTACACTTCAATTAGCAAGTAAGCAACGTAACTACTGTGCAATATTATTCTCCTTTCGTTAACACTCGGGGGGGAGTATGTGGCGACCGTCGAGTTTCCCCACTACTCATCTAGTGAGTTCGTGATTGTGGAAAGCCGAGCCCCTCCGTTGCTGCGCTACTGCGACAGTCTCTTGTAGAACACCGACACACACATACGCGTTAGCGTCCTGTGTAAGATAAGTTGCGTCGTACTCGTTACACTCGAGTCTCCTGTACTTTGTGATATTAAATAAACTTATATAATAGCCTCAATAAAAGTGCATCTTATTAATCTAACCGACAGAACATTAATTGCAGTAGCGGCAATTCGCTACAGATCCATGACCGGTTGCCTTAGGGCGCTCCCCGACTGGATCCATGACTGGTTGCCATCGCGGCGTGAGGATTCCAGTAGTGGAAGATTTCACCCATGTTAAAAAAAGAAAAAAAGGGTTCCATTTGCCTACAAAACGATTGGCTACAGCTTCGTTTGCACACACCCATTGCACACAATCCCGATAGCACACATTTCAATTTGCCCACAGAGCGATTGCCTACAGGCATTATTGCGCACACGTCGCTTTGTCTACACGATCATATTGCACACAGCGCATTGCACACGACCGTATTGCACACACGACCGTGTTGCACACACGACCCCTATCAAGTTAGCCCCCCCACCATCGCAAAAAAATCCGGACCTATTAAAAAATTTAGTGCTAATTATGTGCTAATTTGTTGCTCTAGTCCGGATTTTGTTGCTCAAACCGTTTAGCAGGAAATCGCGATCAAAATGGGTGGGGCCAGCTTGTCGTCAAGCTAGCCCCCCCCCCATAATAAAAAACCTATATAGAGTGCTGAAATCCAAAAAACTAATACACCAGAATTTGTTGCTTTTTTGTTGCTCCAAGATAGTGTGAAAACATTTTTGAAATATAACGTTTTTTTAGAAAATACGTATATCCGAATACTTAACAGACAGCACTATATTGACTACATCTTAAACAACGTTATATTTCCAAAATGTTTTCACGCTATCTTAAAGCAACAAAATAGCAACAAATTCTGGTATAAACGTTTTTTCGATTTGAGAGCACTATATATTTTTTTCGCATGGGGGGGCCAGCTTGACACAAGTTCTAGCCCCACCACATACTAAAAAACACATATAGAGTGCTCAAATCCAAAAAACAAATACACCAGAATTTGTTGCTTTTTTGTTGCTTTAAGATAGCGTAAACAAATTTTCGAAATATAAGGTTCTGTAAACAATGCCACTAATAAATATTGCATCTTCGACCGTTATCTACGACTTGGATGGCTAAAAACTAAGTAAAAGAATTTGTTGCTCGGGTCTTTTTGTTATTTAAATATTCTATGGACCGTGCCCTACCCGAATATGCAACGTATGATTTTGTTGCTTGCCCCTAACTGCAAATAAACAAATTATTTATCTCCGCGTCGACCGTTACCTACGACTTCGATGGCTAAAAATTAAGTAAAAGAATTTGTTGCTCGGGTTTTTTTGTTATTTAAATATTCTGTGGACCGTGCCCTACCAGAATATGCAATATATGATTTTGGGTGCGTTCCTTTTGGGCGCTTACACGCTTAAAGCGCTTATAAGCGTTGCTTACGCTGTTCCTTTTGGGGCTGTGAGCGCTTGTAAGAACATTGATGACGTCAGCGTGACGTCATAACTCGTGCTCACAAACGCTTATTCCATCGAGGTAGGGCAGCGAAAGCGTGAGCGCTTTATGCGTATAAGCGTCCAAAAGGAACGTTGTGTTGTCGCATCGGTAAGAGCCTAACCAACAAATTAGCACAGCTACATAATTACATCCAAGCAATTAGATAATTTTCATTATGCATATGATTATGCAGCTATGCAAATTTGTTTGAATAAATTTTAAATGAACGTTACTTTTCACGTTTCATTCTCTTTAAGACGGATATTCATAACTCTTTTAATTTTTATCGTGAACAGCATTGTGAAGAAATTGATAAAGGAATTGACTCTCGGGGAATACTCATCGTACAAGCTCTTTTGTACGTTTCAATACGTAAGTATTGATCTTAAATTTAAGTTAGATAGATACATAACCTTAAACTTTAGTCAATGCAAAGAAAATCTTATCATAGGCTGTATAACCGATGTTATAATTTTTTTTGTATTGAGTATTTTGTATTGACTGACATTCCGCAAATTCGCTAAATCCATTGCGTGTGGATACTTCGGATATCGTTGCTTGTGCTAAATCTAACTACCGACCTACAGATCATTTGTATTAGTCTTAAGAGTTGTATTAAAGTTCATTTTCGTGAACGAAAGACTCTTCTCTGAGTCCTGCCCATACTACCTTTAAAATCACGTTCCTTTTCATGCACAATTTGTTTTATATTAAACAAACATATTCCTATTGGGTATCGTTAATTAAACTTAAACATATTTCTCTATATAAGTTATTTAACTTATGGAACTGTCTCGACAATATTTAATCTATATAAGTAACTTGTTAATTAAAATCTTTTTTTAGCATATGAATACTTTACTAGCTGAAAAGCCATTCATGTCCTCTGTAAGCATTGTATCATCAACTGGAAAAAAAGGACACTGTCGCAATCTGAATGTGAACGTCCAGTTAAAGTAATTTGTGGAATTGGCCTTAAGACTAGTATTTAACGTAATATAATACAGAGTTTGTAAGTGCCTGAAATATGGACTTCCAAGAGGAACAATATTTAATTGATGGTGTTATATATAACATTACGGAAACTCCCCAAATTCATCAAAGAATTCGAAGTGGTAAATTGAATATATATATAACGTAATATTTAATTGAACAAATTTTGTTAAAATACAAAATTAGTATACCAAATTAATTATCTAATTTTACTTCTCAAATGATCTAAAAATGTGCATGTACAAAGTTTGTCTTATTACAGATCCTGATTTTGCACAACAATATATATACGGAGCTACCTCTCAATTACAATCCTCTGTAGAAACTAATAAAAGTAAGTAAAAAAAAAAAAATGTATATGTAAGTTTATATATTAGTTATGTATGTAATATTTATTTAATAATAAATTTATTTATAATTTCTTTATTTAGATGAAAGTATTAATGAAGAGATACAGGATATTTCCAATAATAATACTATCAAAGATAATAATACTTCCGATAATAATACTAACAATAATAATACTATCGAAGTACACGAAAAATTGCACAATACTTCAAATGAAGAAATTGGAGGTACTTTTCATAACTTTTTTACTAGTAACTTTATATAATAATTTCTTTTTTTAAATACAATTGTTTTTATAGGTTTTAAATGGCCACATGAAACTATTCTATTATTGCTTGAAGAATATAATATAAGACAAAATAATTTCGTCAGTGGAAAAATGTCTCAAAAAAAGTATGGTCCTTAATTGCGGGCGAAATGATGAAACATGGCCATAATGTGACAGGAGCACAATGTTTGTCTAAATTTTCTGGACTAAAACGAACATACAAAGCCGTGAAAGATCACAATAATAAATCCGGCAATGGAACCCGATCATGGACATATTTCTCTGTAAGTTATTTAACTTATGGCACTGTCTCGACAATATTTAATATATAAGTAACTTATTAATTAAAATCTTTTTCCAGCATATGGATACTTTACTAGGTGAAAAGCCATTTATGTCCCCTGTAAGCATTGTATCATCAACTGGAAAAAGGACACTGTCGCAATCTGAATGTACGTCCAGTGACGATAGCTGTTCGAGTACAAACGAAAAGCCTAGTAAGATGATTACATATTCAAACAAGTCGTGTATTTATCTTATGCAAGTGGTAATAATATTCTATTTTGTTTAGAAAAACTTCGACAAACATCTAATACGGAAAAATTAATAGAAGACTTAAAAGAAGATAAAAAGCTAACCGAAGGAGCAATTAAAAGAAGACATAAAAAAACATGCAGATACGTGAGAGACTTCTTGACTCATTTGAAAAAATGGTAGATATTTTGAGTAAAAAATAATTTATTACAAATATCATTTATTTTTGCACAATTTGTTTATATATAAGTAATAACTTATTTTTTAAGTTTTTAAGTTCCTTTAAGTTTATTTCATTTTTCCTTCAAGTTTATTTTGTTTCTTTTGAGAAAAATTTAATAAATGGTTTTAAGTTTTGTTTATTATTATAATACTACTAATGATATTATTAGAATTTAACACATGTGATATTTGATTTAATAAATGGTTTTAAGTTTTGTTTATTATTATAATACTACTAATGATATTATTAGAATTCAACACATGTGATACTTGATTTAATAAATGGTTTTAAGTTTTGTTTATTATTATAATACTACTAATGATATTATTAGAACTGAACACATGTGATACTTGGTATACTTATCACTAGTAAGTAATAATAAAAAATATATATATTTTTTGTATCGTTACGCAAAAAAGGGGGATAAATGATGTGATATGTACAACATAATTTATATATGTATTGTCAGTGGACCGCTCGACGTTTTCGCGGTGCGCGCCGTGGAAAGTACAAAAATGAGTACACGAAATAACAGTCAGTCCTTTTTATTAAAGTGGGTTACACTGGACTTCGCACTCGCGATTTCGCACTCGCTACATTCCTCCGTTTTCTCGACGTCGATCATGTATCGCGTGCGAGTTATGATGGCTCACTGCCGTCCCGGACGGAGCAGGCGAGGGATCGCGGCCGGAGCTTCGCGTCGAGGAATTCGGTGACGTGAGAAACGCTCGTTGGCTCCAAATCGTCTATTGGTCGCGGTGCTTGCGATCACGCGAGAAACACCTGTGCCGTTTGCTCGAAAACACACAAAAAAAGGGGGGGAGGAAACCGTCGCGATTTGGAGCCTTTCAAGCGTTCTCGAATAATGCTTGCTGTCTCGTCGAAGTTCGAGAATTTTCAGCTCGCATTTATCCAATTCTCAACATGCCGCCCGCCTCGCATTCGACGGAATGCGAAACAAACGGGGGTTGACAAGGTCGCATAGAGGAGCGTGGGAACGTCTTGGTTCAAAGCGTTATATACAATATATACATTTGAGAACTTAACCTATTTTTACAATGTCCTTAAATCTAATGAAAAACGAACGAGCTTAATTCTAACGGGATTCCGCGGTTCCCGGCGGACTGATAGACGCGGGCAACCGACAGATCTGGGTTATTGGTCGTTTTAGCTCGGAATTGGCGGTGCGTAATGTGACGACGCGAACGCGACCGTCAAGTCCGGGATGGACCTGCTGAATCCTTGCGAGTTCCCACTTTGAAGGAGGGAGTAGGTTACTCTTAAGTAAAACTAACTCGTCAACCTTCGGATTATCGTGAGATTCGGTCCATTTCACGCGCTGTTGCAATGAATGTAAATAGTCCGACGACCAAGAACGCCAGATCTGTTCGAGCATTAATTGTACGTGTTGCCATCGCGACAACCGATTCGCATTGATTTCGAGGACGGATTCCTCCGGTATGCTCGTGAGCGGTCGGCCGATAAGAAAATGACCAGGTGTCAAAGCGGTATAATCGGACGGATCGTCACTAAGTGGAGAGATCGGTCGCGAGTTCAAGCAAGCCTCTATCTTACATAAAAGCGTAACGAATTCGGAGCGAGACAGAGTGCGAGCACCAGTCACTCGCCTGAGATGGTGCTTAAAGCTCTTCACTCCAGCCTCCCAAAGCCCGCCGAAATGTGGTGCCGCAGGGGGCACGAAATGCCACCGTACGCCGTCGTTAGCGAGAATTTCCTTAAGGGAGGGGTTGTTCACAAGCGCGCGGAAGCTGCGTTGGAGCTCGCGGTCAGCACCCACAAAATTCGTGCCATTATCGCTGTACATGTCCGATGGCAGTCCGCGGCGACTGACAAACCGTTGAAATGCCGCGAGGAATCCATCGGTGGAGTAATCCTCCACACTTTCGAGGTGGATCGCCTTAGTGGCGAGACAAACGAACACCGCGACGTAGTGTTTGCTCCCCTTTTGGCCGCGACCGACAACGGGGGTAATGTTCATAGGTCCGGCGTAATCTATGCCCGTGTGAGAGAACGGAGGAGCAGGATTTACTCGGGGACTCGGGAGATCACCCATTAATTGCGTAGGAGTTTTCGCGGAATGTCGAACGCATGTAACACATTTATGAATGTGAGATTTGATCATGCTTCGCGCGGAAATTAACCAATAATTTTGACGGAGACATCTAAGCGTGAGTTTAGTCCCTCCATGGAGAGAGCGTCGGTGTGCTTGATCGATCAAAAGTTCGGCAATATGATGTCTAGCAAGTATGACGGGGTGTCGCTCATTGTAACTCAGCGCGGAGTTTTCGAGCCGCCCGCCAAGCCGGATTAATTTATCTTTCCCGATAAAGGGGTGGAGAGAGCGTAAGGAACTTGATCGCGATACAGCGGCGTGAGCGTTCAAAGCCTTCAAGTCATCCGAAAAACAAGTCGCTTGTGCCGATCGAAGCCAAAAGACGGAGGCTTCGTGAATCTCCTCTGCGGTCAAGGGAGACTTGACGATCACCGAAGAGGCGACTTTATTTTTTAAGTTCCGAACGAAACGCCGAATGTACGCGGTAATACGAAGAAGTCGGATCCAGCTCGAGCAGGAGGTGGGCAGATCCCACTCAGGAGCTGAATCGACGAGATGAACGGTAGCTTTACGCGCTTCGGAAGATACCGTTTGAAAAATGTCCTTTTCAGTCGGAGTCGGGGGGATCGGCCACGAGGCCGTGGTCGAGCTAAGCCACCGGGGCCCCGACCACCATAATTCATGATTGACGAGATCGGCGGCAGTAAAGCCGCGCGACGCGCAGTCGGCAGGATTTTCCTGGGAGCGAACGTGTTGCCAACGTACGGTCGGAAGGCGCGTCTGCACCTCGGAGACGCGGTTCGCGACATAGGAATTCCAGCGGGATGGATGTTGTAGAAGCCAAGCTAATACGATTTGGGAATCAGTCCATCCAAACAAGAGAGCTCGCATCAAGCCCGTGGTGTTTCTTACCCATTCTATCAATCGAATTAATAGAACGACGGCGTTAAGTTCCAAGCGTGGAACGCTAACGGTTTTCAATGGCGCGACTTTCGTTTTGGCCGCGAGGAGGATGACTTGAATGTTAGAGGGAGAATGCACGATTCGGAGGAAAACTACCGCGGCGTAAGCGCGAGTGGAGGCGTCCGCGAAGCCGTGCAATTCAACATCGATTTTATCTTGACGCATCCCGGTCCATCGAGGAATGCGTATTTTGCTAATATTAGGCAAGTCTGAAACGTAATTGATCCACTGATGCAGAAGATCATCGGGGATGGGAGCATCCCAATCAATTTTACGGAGCCAGAGCTCCTGCATCAACATCTTGGCCGCGATGACTATCGGTGACGCCCAGCCGAGGGGGTCATACAGCTTTATAAACGATAAAACGGAGCGCTTAGTATGAACTGTCACGGCGTATGGCGAAATTACGAAACGAAACGAGTCATCGCGCGGAGACCAAGACAGGCCGAGGACCTTGAGCGTGTCATCGTGGTTGATCGGATAGTCCGAGGATTCCCGTTGGTCCTCTGGAATATCCGTCAAAAGTTCGGCTGAATTCGCGGCCCATTTTCGCAGGGGGAAACATCCGCGATTCATTATGCCCACGAGTTGATTGCGCTTCTCGAGCAGAGACCGAAGGTCGTCTGCTCCGAAAAGAACATCATCGACGTAGGTCGACTCTTCGATTATATTGACCGCGTCGGGGAAGTCTTTACCTTCGTCGCGAGCTAATTGGATAAGGGAGCGCTGTGCGAGAAAAGGCGAAGGTTTTTGCCCGTAGGTCACGGTGAGTAAGCGGTAAAGCCGAATCAACAGACTGTCGGGGGGGCGCCAAAGAATTCGTTGATAGTCCGCGTCATCCCGATGCACGAGTATTTGTCGGAACATTTTTGCAATGTCAGCCATGTACACGTACCGAAAGAGTCGCCAGCGCAGGATTATCGCGGCGATGTCTTGTTGAAGTTTAGGTCCCGCCATTAGAAAATCATTGAGCGAGGTTTTGTCGGTCGATTCGCTAGAGGCATTAAACACGACGCGTAACTTGGTCGTTGTACTCGATTCGCGTAAAACAAAATGATGCGGGATGTATATCGGGGGGTAAGGGGGGCGCTCGTCCGCCCGCACCGACTCCATGTGCCCCATCGATTCGTATTCTCTTAAAAAATCGTGATACTGCGCGGCGATTTCTGGTTTCCGCGCGAGTCGGCGCTCCATATTGGAGTACAGGAAGGAAGCCTTTCGGAATGTGTCGCCGACGCGAGGGGGGCCGTTTTTGAACGGCAAACGCACAATGTAGCGTCCTTGTGAATCGCGAGAATGAGTCGTCGCAAAATGCTTCTCGCAACGTTCGTCCTCTTCGGTGAGAGGAGTTCGAGAGGGGATACGTTCGTCCTCCCAAAAACTTTGAATTAAGGAATTCGTATCCTCGCAGGATACGCAACTCAGGACAGAAGCGGACTCTCCGGCCGGGCGCGCAGGGCCGGCGGGACCGGAGAGGATCCATCCGAAAATTGTAAGCTGGCCCGTCGGAGTGCCGACCGGGCCCTGACGTAGACCGTCGAGTAGCAGAGACCCGTATAAATCCGCGCCGATTAATACATGAATCGGGTGATTACATGAGGGATCAGGATCTGCTAAAGGTAAATCGCGTAGATGTGGCCACATTGCGGCCGGCTTCTGTTGAGAGGCTGTATAAGAAGTGATTCTTTGATATACGTAACCCGAGAAGGGAAATATCGGTCCCTGTTTGTCGCAGGGCGCGAGAGCAAGATTAACTTGTGACCGCGCGACTTCATTAAATTTTTCTCCAAAACAATGTATCTTCAACGCGGCACGATGACGCCTGGTTCGCATCGTCTGACAAAGAGATTCTGATATGAAACTGTATGTCGAGCCTTGATCTAGTAGTGCACGTACTTTAAATGTGCGGCCCTCGATTGTACTTAAACTAACATACGCAGTGGCGAGAAGTACATGAGGCGGTTGTTTCACAAAATCTCGAGTAGCATGCACGTTTTGAACGAACGCTGAGGGCGCGGCCGGTGACTCGGAGGCAGCGGCGACTGACACAGCTGACGGAGCTGAGGACGGCGAATTAATCGCGGAAAGCGTACTTTTAGTACCAGTTTCCGTACCCTCGCGGTGAAGCAGCGAATGGTGAGCTTGGTGGCATTGATTGCACCGTCCTTTACTCGGACAATTGTTTGAAAAATGCTCGGTTCTCAAACAATTAAAGCAACATTTATGCTGTCGCGCGGCGAGTCGACGCTGCTCGACCGACAGACTTAGAAATTTATTACACTTTGCAAGACCGTGGTTTCCGGAACAACGGACGCATTTGACGGGCGAAACCGTATTCACCGAAGCACGAGCTCTATTACCGCGCGCA
Source organism: Temnothorax nylanderi (assembly GCF_030848795.1). Classification (NCBI taxonomy): domain Eukaryota; kingdom Metazoa; phylum Arthropoda; class Insecta; order Hymenoptera; family Formicidae; genus Temnothorax; species Temnothorax nylanderi. The sequence continues at coordinate 111,080 of NW_027249430.1, forward strand.
CTATTTGACGCAGATTCGGATTGCGAAGGGTAATCCGCGAGACCGCGAATGCGAAGAGTCATGAAGTCATGAATCTCTTTATACGTAGGGTACGCATCCGTGTTGCCTCGTTTAAGATTCCATTCATTGCGCGTTCGCGGACTGAACTTTTGCGAGATAATATAAACTAGGAGGTCGTCCCACATATCGACCGGACGATCGAGATTCGTTAACGCGGCGAGAGATGCGGACACACTATCGCGAAGTTTTTTCAACTCGGTCACGTTCTCGTTTTTCATTTTCGGTAAGTCGGCGAACGAATGGATATGCGCGTGAATAATCGCGTTGCGGTTGTCGTATTCGTCGGTAAGAAGTAGCCACGCTGCCTCGTAGTTCGCGTCAGAAATTTGAATGTTATTAATCAACGACGCGGCCTCGCCGGAGAGGCTCGCTTTCAGATAATGTAACTTTTGCGTTCTTGTCAACGATTCACTGTTTGCTACGAGAGACTCGAAGATTCCGCGAAAATTCTCCCATTCAGCGAAAGCACCAGAAAAGTTCGGAAGCGAGATACGAGGCAGATGCAATGACACTCCGGAGTGCGCGTCGCGATAAGAAGACTCGTTACCTCGATACGGCGCGCTCGGGGCGTCGCTACTTAATTTACCGATGACCTCGTGGAGGTGGTCCGTCGCGTCGAGGTAGGCGTCCTCGGCGGCAAGAAATTCCTCGTCCTTGAAGTAGTGGGTCGACTTCTTCTCCTCCGCCGTAGCCGTCTGCAGCAGCTGGACATGGAGGGCTTGTACTTTCTCCCAGAGACCCTCCAAATTCGTCAGTCTCCCCTTCGTCTTAGGGAGAGTGACCTGAGCCTTGGGAAGCTTTTTGAAGTTAATCAGCGACCGTCGTAGCTGGTCAATCGCATTGCCTTGAGCAATGAGTAGATTTTCGAGATCCGAAGACATGTTGAGCAGATGTCTGGATCGTGTAGAAATCTTTCAGACACTTGCGTGTCAATCTTCTTGTCGAGCGAAGACGCTCGTGTGCGACTCCGCGGCGAGTAGCAGGGCGATCCTCGCGGGAGGCAGGGACGTCTGGCACGTCTCGGTGCGACTCCGCGGCGAGTAGCAGGGCGATACTCGCGGGAGGCAAGGACGTCTGGCACGTCTCGGTGTGCGACTCCGCGGCGAGTAGCAGGGCGATACTCGCGGGAGGCAGGGACGTCTGGCACGTCTCGGTGCGACTCCGCGGCGAGTAGCAGGGCGATACTCGCGGGAGGCAAGGACGTCTGGCACGTCTCGGTGTGCGACTCCGCGGCGAGTAGCAGGTACTCGCGGGAGGCAGGGACGTCTGGCACGTCTCGGTGTGCGACTCCGCGGCGAGTAGCAGGTACTCGCGGGAGGCAGGGACGTATAGCACGTCGCAAAGCAGGGCGCCGTCGGGCGGCGGATGCGTATCGCAAGGAGCACGATACGTTTGCTGGAGGTCCCGCAGGAGCCTCCGAAGCACTTCACAAAATCACAAGGCACCTATCTTTAGGAGAGCGGGTGTGGTGCGCTCAATGTTCGGAGTGAGCCACGGAGTCGAGAACGCGTAGGCGGCGAACTCCGTTTTCGAGCGAGTCGAGCGGGCGCGCCGATTCGTCAATCTCGGCGTAGCACAACGCGAGCACTTTTGAGGCGGTCGAACTGTCTATGCCGGTCTTTTATGTCGATCCGGCTCGAAGGACCATTCAATGTCAGTGGACCGCTCGACGTTTTCGCGGTGCGCGCCGTGGAAAGTACAAAAATGAGTACACGAAATAACAGTCAGTCCTTTTTATTAAAGTGGGTTACACTGGACTTCGCACTCGCGATTTCGCACTCGCTACATTCCTCCGTTTTCTCGACGTCGATCATGTATCGCGTGCGAGTTATGATGGCTCACTGCCGTCCCGGACGGAGCAGGCGAGGGATCGCGGCCGGAGCTTCGCGTCGAGGAATTCGGTGACGTGAGAAACGCTCGTTGGCTCCAAATCGTCTATTGGTCGCGGTGCTTGCGATCACGCGAGAAACACCTGTGCCGTTTGCTCGAAAACACACAAAAAAAGGGGGGGAGGAAACCGTCGCGATTTGGAGCCTTTCAAGCGTTCTCGAATAATGCTTGCTGTCTCGTCGAAGTTCGAGAATTTTCAGCTCGCATTTATCCAATTCTCAACAGTATAAATGTACAACATAATTTATATAAGAATAAAATATATAAAACGAAATATGTCGTAATGTTTCTTAATGTTATGTATTTTTATACATTTCGCATAGGTAAGTTATCACAAATTACATCACGTTTTGTATAACCTGCATTATTTCCTCTGGTTGGATTTCTTAATATATTGTCATTGTCTTGTACCAAATCTGTATCTATTGGAAAACTGTCATTGTGTAATAAACAGATGTTGTGCAAAACACAACAAACAATAATAAACTCGGGAATTAAATCGACACGTTCCATATCGAGTACTGTCAATAAGCTTCTAAATCTTCCTTTTAGTAAGCCAAATGTACGTTCAATAACCATTCGAGCGGATGAATAACAAAAATTGTAATTTTTTTGTTTATGTGTTAGGTGCCCATTATCCCGATATGGTGTCATTAAATTTTCATGAAGAGAGTAAGCGGCATTGCCTACTAAATGACTATTATTAGGAAACTTTCTTGGATCTTGTAAATAATTATGAACTTCGGACAAACGAAATACACGTTGGTCATGGCCAGAACCTACGTGCCCAGCAACACAATGGATGAATCTTTGTTCATGGTCACAAACGGCCTATTAACAATAAATAATTATAATTACTTATTTAACTGTAAGAGAACTTAACTGTTTAAAGAAAAATATATTAGAATTTAAATTACTTGTAATTGTATACTATGATTTCCGATTAACATAACACTCAGGAGAAACATGTGGTGCTCTTATATTAATATGAGTGCCATCAATTGCTCCTATTATTCTGGGAAAAACACTAGCTACAGTAAATCCCATCATAACTTCTTGTGCTTTATTACCTTGTGGCCAAGTAATAAACAGAGGAGATAATTTGGCAATTGCTTTTGACACTCTTCTTACAGCTCTTAATGCACTACCTCTTCCAACATTAAATTTCTCACTAATAGATCTATAAATAATTAAATTAATCTATAAATAATTAATTAAGAAAATATAATTTAAAAATTAAAAAGAAAAACAGTACAGTTTAAAAAATTTTTAAAAATTTAACAAGTCTCATACCGATACGAATCTGGTGTTGCCATTTTCCATATGGCAATAAGAAATTGTTTTTCCGGTGATAATGTTTTACGACCACTCTTTGATCTTAGTAATGAAGGTTTTATAAGATGTAAGATATGATGAAATGTTGTACGCTTCATTCTATTGTAATATAATTATAAATTTTAAAAATTATTTTAAGAAACAATATAATATAAAATAAAACATAATTTATTTTTTATTCAAGTATATTGTAAATATATTGTAAATATATAATAACTTTGTCTTATTGTCTAAAATAAATTTAACTTGTGTAAATATTTACAAAAAAATATTACATTTACCTAAAATGTGATTTAAATTGCACATCAGTATACGAAGGTATAACCTTTTCCACATAATTTTGCAGCCGTAATATTGGATGTTTAATACATTTAATGTATTTGTTAAGAAATATTATAATGGTTTCTAATTCATTTTTTTTTAAGATCAGATAAAGAATCTTCATCATCAAAAAATATTTCAAATAATATTGAAATTATCAAGCACAAAATAACCTCTTTTTCATTTTCCATTTTAATGTTGCTCACGCATCCAAATGGAACGACTTTTGTTTGCAATTCTAAGCGCTTAAGCAGCAAATGGAACGGTTGAAAATGGCGCTTATAAGCGTGAGCGCTTATAGCGTGTACTACACTGTTAAATTCATAGGGTTAAATTCAACTCAATTTTGAGTTATTTTTAACTATTCCATAGGTCGCCACTGCTCCTACTCAATATGTAGTTAATTTAACTAAAACAATGTTAATTTGACTAAACCAATGGAGTTAAAATAATCCTATTTTGTTTCAAACTAATAAATTTTGACGCACATGGTAGTTAAAAATAACAAAATAAATTTAACTCATGGTATTGGTTTAAATTTCATCCTCTAACCTTTAACAGTGTAGGTGCGCAACTAAGTTTCCGGGTTTTCTTGATCAATAAAAAATGGAAAATTTCAAGAGAAATACAAAAAATGGTTTATTCAAAGTATCGTCCCTTGCTAGCTATACATTTTCGCCATCTCTCTGGCAATACATGAATACCGCGACAATAAAACGACGCGTCTTTGGTCCGAAACCATTCATCCAACCAATTTTGCACTTCTTCGAAATTGGTCAAGTGTAGCCCAGCCAAGCCATGCGCCATCGACCGGAACAAGTGATAATCGGAAGGCGCCAGGTCTGGCGAATACGGCGGGTGCGGTAGTAGATCCCATTTCAGCGTTTTGATGGTGTCCTGGACGATGGAACTGCGATGGCACGGAGCGTTGTCGTGCTGCAATATCACTCGTTCGTGTCTCGTGTCCCATTCTGGCCGTTTTTCGAGCAATGTATGGTTTAAATTGATCAGTTGTTGTCGGTAGCGATGCCCATTGACAGTTTCGCCCGGTTTCAGCAGCTCATAGTACACGTTTCCTTTCTGGTCCCACCAAAGCGCTCCTTGTCCTCAGTGTCAAAATCGCCAGAAAAGCCAGAAAAGCAAAGCTTCCCGCAAATGCTGTTTATTTGGCACAAAACTCGACATCTCCGTTGTTAGAAAAAATATTTTTGCGTTGCGATATGTGTTTATATAACGACTGGTTATTGTTAACAGATGTCCAAGCTATAACTTCAGACAACTTCAGACATGTAAGTCGAGTACATGTGTTATTGGTGCCATCTATGTGTGAAACCCGGAAACTTAGTTGCGCACCTAGTAAGCGCCCAAAAGGAACGCACCCTTTGTTGCTCGCCCTTAACTGCAATAAACAAATTATTTATCTCCGCGTCGACCGTTATCCCGACTTCGATGGCTAAAAATTAAGTAAAAGAATTTGTTGCTCGGCTCTTTTTGGTCTTAAAATATTCTGTGGACCGTGCCCTACCAGAATATGAAACGTATGATTTTGTTGCTCGCCCCTAGCTGCAAATAAACAAATTATTTATCTCCGCGTCGACCGTTACCTACGACTAAGATGACTAAAAACTAACTAAAAGAATTTGTTGCTCGGGTCTTTTTGTTATTTAAATATTCTGTGGACCGTGCCCTACCAGAATATGCAACATATGATTTTGTTGCTCGCCCCTAACTGCACATAAACAAATTATTTATCTCCGCGTCGACCGTTATCCACGACTTCGATGGTTAAAAACTAACTAAAAGAATTTGTTGCTCGGGTCTTTTTGTTATTTAAATATTCTATGGACCGTGCCCTACCAGAATATGCAACGTATGATTTTGTTGCTCGCCCCTTGAAATCGCAGGTTTTACCCTCGATTTCCCCAAAGAGCCGGGAATCTACCGGTCTGACGCCTGACATGTCCCACGACAGCGGGGCAACCAAGGGGCAAAAGGTGCAGCCGAGTGGACAACCCGAGGAGGCCGAACAGCAACAAATCTTAACTCAGGCAGGCCCGACTGTAGACGAGGGTACGAACGAGTCACCTCAGTTCGAGGAATTACCCGACGAGGAGGTCCAGAGGCTGATGGCGAAGGGCAGAGCGGAAATCGTCGAGAGTACATCGCCCGGCAGCCAGATTTTCGCAGCAGAGGTGGAGGTGCAGCAGGAGCTGCAACAGGAGCAGAACAGCTAGCAGGACCAGAACGAGCAGAGCGTATACACTCAGCTGTAACGCTACCATAATATTCCTTTTTACTAATGTACCAGCGAGTATTTACATTTAAAGTTTTATAGTCAAGAGTTTTATTGATATTCAAAGATTCGAGTCATTTTAATTTTTTATAACGCGATATACGACGAATAGTCGATAGAGTACAAAAAGTACGATTAAGTTTTGAGATAAATATATGGCAGCGAGCCAACGAGATTAGAAAATAAGTATAAGATATACGCTACACTTTTTACACACCACAAGGTACAAATACAATGCCTTAAAATAAAGAAACGAGATTTATACTCAAATACAGACAATTACTCCAGTTACACATATTCCATTCCCAAGGAAACCAGCCAGAAGGAGATAAATGCCTCCAGAGAGGTGCAAGACAGTACTTTTAACATTAATATTTATTTCATTTGCAATGGCATTAATTTGCATAATACTACTGATATATTCACACAAGAATTATTGATCTTATTAGTTTACGCAGCTAGAGACAGTTCAGAACCATACTATTTACCATGAGACTCACAGAATTCATAATAATTTCAATAATAATATTTTTTCCACTAACTATCAATTTTCCTGACACAGACATGGTCATTACACTTTACATATTGTTTACAGTATACATACTAATTTTAGGAGCGGGAGTAGATCCGCGACCGATCCGCGAGTGATGGTCTAAATTTTATGATATTTAATTTTATTATTATCCCAATTACATTAATAACGAGCGGGAGAAATTCCTGAACATATTCTACAACGATTACATATAAGTTTAAGATAAATAATAATCCTTTATGAAGGTTCACATATTTCAGAGCGTTTCAGACATTTACACTTGTGTTACACTTTACAGCACTAGTTACACTTTACAGGCCCTAAGCCGACTAAAACACGCAGAGATAATCTGTACACGGGAGAGAAACTCCATTTAACTTATTTTCAGTCATTTAATGACGATTCACCAAGATACATAACATTAAAGAATAAATAAAAGGCCTTCAGCCGATTTGGTGCACGTGGTGCACACTTTCAACACCCATTACATTTAACATTGTTAATTTATAGAGTTTATTACAGAAAACGATCCTTATGATCAATTAAAAGTTTGATACATTAATTTACAACATTTAAAAACATTTTGAACGATTACACCTTTCCATTACACCTTTAACACTTTCTACACCTGTATCGTAGGATTTAGCGTGCGAGACGAGCCAGCGAAGGCTCTACACTTTTGTCTACACTTTTGACACTTTCTACACTTGCATGTCAGATTTCAGCGTGCGAGACCCAGTCACCGAAAGGTGCAACACTTTCGACACTTTCTACACCTACGTGTTAGATTTCAGCATACGAGACAAAGTCACCGAAAGATGCAACACTTTTTACACTTTCTACACTCGACGTCTTAGAATAAGCGTGCGAGATCAGCCAGCGACGGCAGTAACACTTTTTATACACTTTGAGCACTTTCAGGTGCGGATTCCTTAAATTCATTCAATTTACAAGATATTATTCACGATTATAGATTACAACATTGAGAACTGCCAAATGGAGTTATTCCAGGCAAAGATTTATTTAATATTACATTTTGCATTGATTTTGATTATATTCAGTTACACTTTCATACACTTTTGTGAACTTTCTACACTTTTAGACGGCATTTAGCCAATTTGATATTATATTCATGATTTTGATATTTTAATCTTATTCCCTGTCGATTTAAGAATTTATTATTATGCAATTATGCGTGCGGTAACATTAAGCCGCTATATACTTACCTTTTATACTTACCTTTATTACACCGACTCCGATGATTAGATGAGACGATTCCATAGCGATCCCGGGTACCTGAAAAGAAAAAGGAGAATTAAAAATGGGTAAAATTACCTGTGTACTTACCTGGTTTCATAGGATTCGTCTGTAGTGACGTTGAGAGTCACTCGGTGCAATCGAGTGACTTTTGGTTCGCTTGCGCGAAGTTTGCCGTGCAGCGACGTGTTTGGTTCACGCGCGCGCGAAAGCCAATTCACGCCGTTGCACTTTGGTGTAGCATCTCTTGATAAGGTGCCGAGTCTCAAGAGCGACTCGGTAAGCAAAGTGCAGATGGAATCGTACCATCTACACCCTAAGGTACGAACAGCCAGTGCGAAGGCTGCGCGCCTAAAACGTAGGCTCAGCGCATGCGTGAGTCTAAGGTGGGAGAACTCGACCTGTTCCTCCCGGACAGTCCGTCGCGAACTTTCGAGGCGTTAACACGTGCATACCTGTTGCGTCGTATCAATCGAAAAAGGCGGTCTTATCCCGTTATCCGCTAGCGTCAGTAGCGTGATTGTAATATTGTTAGAGACAGTGAGTGCGTGATACGGGAAATTCCTATTGCGCTTATATTGATCGTTACGATCCGAAACCGAGAACGCGGCGTTTCGAGAAAACTCGACGTACTTCCACGCGATCGAGCGAACACGCGCGCGAAGAGAGATTGCTGTACAATCTATTTTAATAAATTGTTATTTGTTTATAATAAACAAGCAAATATTCATTCGCGACCCCAGTGAATATCCTATCCGAGAAATCGTAAATTACGCTTCGCTTAACAAGGGCGTGGCCGATGGCCTTGAATGCGTCCGCGACGTAGAAACGGCAGCCATATTGCTGAGAAGGAAGGACGGGGCAACGCAGTTACCAAGGATTTCTGTATTGATGCCTGAAAATACAGTGGCGACCGTAAATTCAGCCCAAGTAGTAAGTGGCTAAGATTTCAATTTTTTATAATTCCATTCGTTGTTCCGGTCCCTAACTGCACATAAACAAATTATTTATCTCCGCGTCGACCGTTATCTACGACTTCGATGGCTAAAAATTAAGTAAAAGAATTTGTTGCTCGGGTCTTTTTGTTATTTAAATATTTTGTGGACCGTGCCCTACCAGAATATGCAACGTATGATTTTGTTGCTCGCCCCTAACTGCAAATAAACAAATTATTTATTTCCGCGTCGACCGTTATCTACGACTTCGATGGCTAAAAGTTCGGTTAAATAATTAATTTTTTTATCGCGTATGTATGATTGATTCAATTATCTTGATTTATCTATGGTTTTTTTATTCGATTAAGGGCGCGGACATATAGGAACTTTCTTCGCGCGGTGTCTCTCTTTCTCTCTCTCTCTCTCTCTCTCTCTCTCGAGAAACAGTCGCCGCCTAAGAGAAAGAGTAGAGAGAGAGAGAGAGAGACGCCGCGTGAGTCTGGCGCCGCGCTCTTGTTGTTTTCCGCGACTTTTTGTATTGTCGGGAAACTTCAAAAGGACATGTTTGCGTTGCCGTCCTATGATTCTTTCACTACTAATACATTCGCTACTAATGCATACGTGATTGTCGATGAATTCTGATTTCGTCAGTCGCTTTTGATCACCGGTGAGAGCAGCATAGCTTTTCGCGTTAGTAGCAGCATAGCTTTTCTCATATCGTATGGAAAGCTGTTTGAAGACGCAGTTTGTATTATACGCTTTATACGCGATTACGCGTGTGTGGTGCGTGTATCACGAGTGTTGTGCGCTTTTATATTATTTTTTTTATCTTACGGTTGTACGTGATACGTAATACTTTTCGTTAATACCTTTCGGTTTTAATATTTGTTGCAATGGCTACTCGTGGTCGTGGACGACCTAGAAGTATTGATAAGGATATCATAATTGATACATTAATAAAATATAAAGATCAAATAGTTCAAGACGATGGAAAAATTATTTCAAAACTTAACGACATTTGGATAACAATAGCAAGAGATTTAGAAAATGTTATTACACCGATATCTTTATACACACTAGTTACTTGCAACAGATATAAAATAAGAGAGAAATTATGTAATCGGCCACCTGTCTCTCCTTCTCAGCAAGAACATGATGTGCAAGTTAGATTTTCAAACGTATCAAGTGCCTTTCAGACATCAATTGACAAATCAACATTGAACGAATCAGAAGGGCTTCACAATGATAAGGATGACGTGCTGAGATTTACAGTAACAAAGCCAAAAGAAGATTTTACATCGATGATCATGACCAAAACATACAGGCGAAACGAAAAAGGCCGACCTCCTTCTACACGAGAATACACAATATTGCAACCCGGAACAATGCAACAGGTATTTAGTGAAAAAATTTGGGAATGTGCCAAATTATTTTGCGGATTCCATTTTAAACGAAATAAATTAGAACGCAATAGAGAATCAGGATACGCATATGGCACGTGCAAATGTGGATCGATAATAAAATGCGTTATAGATAATAAAGAAGAAATAATAACTAAAATAAAATGCAAATTTATTAAAGGAGAAGGAAATCGTTGCGGGAAACGTTATTTGAGAAATCCTGTTAGAGAAGCTGTTGTGGAAAAATTAAAAGGGACCACTGTTATGAAATATAGAACAGAAATGGCCGAAAAATTAATGCAAAGTGATGACAGTATTGAGCCTCCGCATTTATTTAGTTCAAATGTCTTGCGAACCGCTAAATATGAAGTTAAGCAAAAGAATTATTTCCATAAAGATCCTATAAGAGCACTAGGAATTATGCAGTTGGGGCCATTAAGAAATGTTATCCATAATATTGGATTAAATCCATTCTTTGTTCATTACTGGTCGAATTATCAATTAGATGTGTACAGGACGTACACAACGGATGAAACACCTTCCGTGTATATTGATGCAACTGGAAGCATTATAAAAAAAATAAAAAGGTCTGATCAATCGAAAACAGGACCTATCTTTTTATATAATTGTGTTGTCAATTCAGAAAGAAGTGGTCTCTTTCCAGTAGCACAAATGATATCAGAGAAACATAATACAAACATCATTCAATATTGGTTAACGGAATGGATACGATCCGGCGTGCCACGACCACGTGAAGTTGTGTGTGATTTCTCACGTGCACTGTTAACAGCAGCCGTGCAAAGTTTTACTAATTACTCTACGCTGGACAAATACGCGGACGCGTGCAAAGAAAATATTTTACCTGCTTGCTACATACGCATTGATGTAGCACATTTTATTAAAAAATATGCTAACTTTTTGAAAAATTTACGCCCGCGTATAAAACAATTTTATTTATGTATGATAGGACAGCTGATTCTATGCCGGGATGTTGAAACAGTAGAAGAAATATTAAAAGGAATTTTAATTATTGCGCGGAGTGAAACAGAAGGTGTGACGGAAGATAATAATAAAACGATATGCAAGGAATATAAAATAAAAATGAAGAATCTTCTTGCAAAAGAATCTTTGGACGAAACAGTTACGGAAAACGTACAAGATTATAACAAAAAAGAAAATGAAGACGGAAACAGTTTTAATAAGTGGAGTTACTGGGCAAAAGATATAGATAAAAAAGTTAAGATTTTACTGGCTGATAATGTGGGAGACAGAGAAAATGCACATTATATGCCACAATTGGTCGATTATCTTATGAAAGATGTAAAATTGCTTCCTTTATAGTCTTGCGTGTGTCGAGATAAATTTGGATTTGGTAGAATACCAGCCAGCAGTGCTTCGGTAGAAAGTGATTTTAACATAATAAAAAATATTATGTTAAAAACAGAGAAAACGCCCATGCGTGCAGATGAATTTGTCACAAAACACGTTGATTTTATGAGTGGTCGTTTAAAACTAGTACGTGCGAATTCAAAAGATACTGTTTTAGAAAATGATGTACAAGAAGAAGAAGTTAATGATAATCAGAATGAGATTAATAACATTATCACGCCAAATTAGAATCTAGAAAAAAGATGCCCAGCTTGTGAAAATGGACACGAACCTACCGGTGGGCACACGTGTTATGTATGTAACAAATATGTACACTCTTTGGATGGATGTTCAATACCAGTTGGCGAAGAAGGATATGGACAGAAGCGAATATGTGTTAGCTGTCAAAACTTGAACAACGTTGGAGATATAATTGCAAGCAAAGAAGTTGAAAATTGGCGTGGCTTGGCGGATAAGGCGCAGTCCAAAGGGAAGTATTTGCAAAAGGGCAGTATACAAAATGAATTTTTATTAGAAAGGAATCTATATAAGATACCAATTATAAGAAACGGTAACAATATATCTTTAAAACCAGTTCAGATTGGAAAAAATAAATATTCATTAGCAAATACTTGTGCATTTGATAGTATTTTGCAATTATTCATTGCTGCTTATTTTGATTCGGAAAGTATTAAAAATCTAATATGCACTACAAAAAATTTAAAATTTTTTGAGTTAATTAATGAAATGGTATCTCACGGTATTAAAAAATCATCATACAGACTTCGTGCAATAATTTTAAAAGAAATATTTGAAAACAAAATATTACCAAATAATTGTATTCTTATTGGTTGTAAAGTAACAATTGGATTTTTGTGTAGAAAATTGTTTCAGATGCATCCATCATTCAAGGAGATAACCAAATGTGCAAAGGGTTGTACAGAAAGAGTAAAATTATTGCCAATAGTGCAAGTTGAAGTAACATTACTATTAGAATGCAATTTTATTGGAATAGAAAAGAATATTGTGATTGAAGGTTCGCGAGCTTGTTGTCAACCGGACTGTGATGGACTGGAAAATACTACAATTTCTGATACAGGTATTTGCTTATTTCTTGTGTATATTATTAGGATAAAATGTTTGAAATAACTTAACTATAAGGACGTATTTTTTGTTAAATTAACAGTTTACTGTTACAATTATAATTTGTTTTTCAATGAAAATGTTTAAAAATTGATATATTGCAAATTTTAATGTCGAATCTCTGTTATTTACAGAAACAACTGTAACTTTTAACATTTAATTTGTATTTAAATTTATAGCCCAGTAAAATGACAAAATTTGGAGGAAATAATACTGACTGGGCTGAAACTTTGTAAACAGGCTTGTTTTAGGGTACTATTCAACATATTAAAAGTCCCCACGTGTAGACACTACGTTGCGGGCAGGGGAGGGTCCAAAAGGTCCAAAAAATCAGTTTTTCGCAAATAACTCGGAAAATATCAACTTTACGGAAATTTATGTAGATCTCAAAATTGTAGCTTACAAAATTCCGCACAATTTCGTTTTTTATTCAAGTCTGTACGACCAAATGGAGCAGAGATAGAATTTTTTTAAACACCGGTAGTTTTGCGACGCAACGAAAATCCATTTTCGCTATCTCGAAAATGGACTCTCGAATCGAGAAATGTTTTAAATAAAAGTTGTAGAGAATCTAATTACAATTTGGTTTTTTATTCATTTCTGTACGGTCCAAATTCGCCGAGTTATTAATTAAAAGACAATTTTTTTTTATGTTAATGTTTTGCATGTAAAAATCAGTATTAACTCTGAAAGTATAGGTCGTACACATATAGTATGTATAATGAAAGTTAAAGAGAATAAAATTTTTAACATGTTGATGTATGCCTGAATCCATTTTGGTAAAGATAGCTTGAAGTTAAGAGCAAAAAACATGAAAAAATGTCATTTTTGAGTTCATTTTGGAAAATAACTTTCTGATTGGTTGGAGACAGTAATGTTATGTATTTTTCTTGAGGATATTTTAATTATCTTTAAATTGAGACGTCGTAGACCGCAAAACTACCGCAAAACTACCGGTGTTTAAAAAAATTCTATCTCTGCTCCATTTGGTCGTACAGACTTGACTAAAAAACGAAATTGTGCGGAATTTTGTAAGCTACAATTTTGAGATCTACATAAATTTCCGTAAAGTTGATATTTTCCGAGTTATTTGCAAAAAACTGATTTTTTGGACCTTTTGGACCCTCCCCTGCCCGCAACGTAGCGTCTACACGTAGGGACTTTTAATATGTTGAATAGTACCCTAAAACAAGCCTGTTTACAAAGTTTCAGCCCAGTCAGTATTATTTCCTCCAAATCGACAAATTTCGAGTCATTTTACTGGACTATTATATTTAATTTGTATTTAAATTTATAAGTGATGAAAAAGTAGTCCTATTTTACATGTACAGCTTCAAATTTTAATACTTTTTAATCTTTTTTATTGCAAAATTTCTTGCAAAATGAGAATTATAAATATATTATTTTCCACTACATTAATAAAAAATAAATTATTTATTTTAAAATAAAAAATAAATCAATATTCAAAATTTATTAATTTACAAATTTTTTTTATTTTCAGGACGGTTCATCATAATGGAGATGTATTCCAATTCTACCGATCGAGACGAGTTTAATGTTCCACTAATGGATATACCACAAAAATTTAAATTATCATTCATGAGGGAAGAATATACTCTTGCTGGAATAATCAACTTTCAACCGCCTGTGAGACACACTCGAAGCTCTCTCAATGAAGAAATTGGTCATTACACTGCTATCAGTTACCGACATAACAAATGGATCAAATATGATGACTTAAAAGATACGGAAACGATTTTAAATAATAATTATATTGTTTGCCCACATATTGTTGTATATGTTGCATAATAGTTTTAAAAGAAATGTAAATTACTAAAATCATTAATTGTGAAGTAAGAAAATATGAATGCGTTCGCGCAATGATTATTTAAGAGCGTGAACGATTAATGAGTATAACAGGAAAATGCAACACTTATTATAAAAGTACAGAGCGGTCATTTTTGACCGTTTGTATTTTTTAAATTAATACCTTATTTCTTGTGTAAAAAATAAAATTCTAAAATTTTATGACTTTTTACGAGTCAATTCTTCCTTTTTGATGACATATTAAGTCATAAAATTTCAGAATTTTATCTTTTGTATAAAAATAAAATATTAATTTAACAATTAAAAACGATCAAAAATGATTACTCGGTACTTCAAGTGTTAAGAGAATTGATATGCGTTCGCGGAATAATCTTGTGAAGTGAACTGCATTTGTTATTATATAATCTTTTTTATGTATTTATTATTCAGAGACTTTTTGTTAAATTAGCGTTCGCGTAATATTCACAAGTGAAATTTAAATCGTGAACTGCAATTGATACTACACAATCATAAGACAAAACAGTAGTAAAATTAATAATTAATAGATCGTTTGCGGAATAATCTTGTGAAGTCGTGAACTGCATTTGTTATTATATAATTTTTTTTTATGTATTTATTGTTCAGAAACTTTTTGTTAAATTAGCGTTCGCGTAATATTCACAAGTGAAATTCAAATCGTGAACTGCAATTGATACTACGCAATCATAAGACAAAACAGTAGTAAAATGAATAATTAATAGATCGATGAAGAGCGCTGAATCACTATTATACTAAAGCGTTCGCGCAATGACTGTATTTACTTGCTTATTTTGTATATAATGAGTGAGAAAATAAAGTGTAAATAAATGAAATAAATGTGTACCTTTTTATTTATGCCTTAATTTATACCTTTTGATTTTATCCTTTCTATTGATTGAGAGATAAATATATAATAGTATAAAGATCATGATATTAGATAAAGATAAAATATTATTTCAATACTCTAATTTATATTTTTAATTACATTTGTTTTACTATATTATGACAATAATATATGTTTTAATAAATAAAAATATATGATTTTGATTTAATTTAAAGTATATGATTATTTATCTAATTTTTATTATATACTTTTAAATTTATTTGAGAGAGAGAGAGAGAGAGAGAGAGAGAGAGAGAGAGAGAGAGAGAGAGAGAGAGAGAGAGAGAGAGAGAGAGAGAGAGAGAGAGAGAGAGAGAGAGAGAGAGAGAGAGAGAGAGAGAGAGAGAGAGAGAGAGAGAGAGAGAGAGAGAGAGAGGGAGGGAGGGAGGAAGGGAAGGAGGTAGTCGTAATTTTATATAATATATATTATTATTGCACCGATATCGAGATTGCTATACGTAATACGCATAAAACGCCTAGGAGAATATGTAATGCATTTACGGTCGTTATACTTGATTGCTCATATATCATTATCTTCCTCCAAAGGATGAGAACGCCGTGTTCCTGATGTTATCAAGGACAAATGGTGAGATATAAAGTTGATAACATATTTAAAATTAAACGTCATTTTTATGTTTATTTAACTCCTTTTTATAATTAATATTATTATTGCCTAAAATATTAAGTTTTCTCTTGAAAAAGCAGCATATACGTGTGAGAATAATTAATTATATAGATTTAATAAATAATCACTGATAATACCAAAAACAAGCTAATTTCAGTAATTATTAAACGACATATTAAAATGACTTTCTTGATACTTATATTACTACTTGTTAAACTATAATCTTTGCAAATATAATATTATTACTTTATTTAAAGAATACAGATTAACTGTTTTTCTTTTCCTATTTAGATATACTGTAAAACAGAATGTAAATAAGCTATCATGTAACAAATATAAATGTGATTTTAACATGAAAAAAATGACTTAATAAATTAATTGAAACGATAAATATATATAAAATAACATCACGAGAAAATATGAAAAGTTTAAAATTATAAAAAGTCGTACAAACCGTGCAAGCAAAACATTTTTATTATCATATACCTAGTTTCAGAAACTGTAAAGAAACCAATCTTGCGAGATTTTTTATTTCAGGAAATTATTTTTTTCTAATTTTACCTATAAAATATTTATACAAGAAATACACACAATTACATTTTAATAATATATTTTAATTTTTAAAAATAAATGCAGTTTATTACAAAAACTTAAAAAATAGAAATATAAATGTAAAAAAAAATGTTTATGTATTTTATAAATAAATATTGCCATGTTGGTAAATAATAACTTGGTCGCCACGACCACGGCCACGGCCACGACCACGGCCACGGCCACGATTATAACCACCACGACCACGACTATAACCACCACGACCACGACCGTGACCACGACCGTGACCACGACCGTGACCGCGACCATCATATTGGCCTCGTAACTCCTCTCGTATCTGTTTTTTGATGTTCGCCATTTCCTTATGCAGCTCTAAAATACGCGCATTTTGTGGCCGCAGCTGCCGTTGTTGCTCCTGTTGTTGCTTCTGTTGTTGCTCCTGTTGCTGCTGCTTCTGTTGCTGCTGCTGCTGCTGCTTCTGTTGCTGCTTCTGTTGCTGCTGCTGTTGAGACTCCTCATTTTCTGTAATAGCAGCAAGCAAACGTTGTTTTCTACGCTCTTTACATTTAGCGCGTGAGCGCTGTAATGCCGCTTTTCCCGGACGTCTCCGTAAAAGTGTTATACCTATATTGGACAAATTATAACATATTCTAAGTCTTAAAAAAACCTAAAATAACGTCTAAAAATGTGATTAATGAAGTAATAAACGTAAACTGATTAAGTAGAGCGTACACGAAACTTCTATAATACGTAATTCATTTTAGGAATTTGCATAGATATAGAAAGTGCGACCAAAAGACTTTTTCTTCGTATGAGTTTTGTATAATAAATAATATAACTGAATTAAAATGAATTAAAACTTATTGAATGAATAGATTAAGAATATAGAATATCAGTATTTTATTCTTTCAGCCGTTTTGGAAATAAATAGTCCGAAGCAATCTTAATAAATGGCCTTATTAGCCCGTGGTCAACTTTACATGTTATCAGCTCGGCTGGCGCACTGACTACTATCTGACTACTCAATTCCAAGTTTATTCAAACATCGACTTGTCATTTTCTTTAAATTATTGCTTTTATTTAACTTGAAACAAGGTGTGTGACGTGGCGAACGTAAGCATAAATAATAAGAACTGCTCGCGATACAAGTTTCTAGTAATTCGATATTGATTTAATACAACTCGTATTAATCACACACGCACGTGCATAATTTTATCGTACCAAATAAGCACATGTGTAATATATCGTTGCCAATTACGTTGCCGTATATCAAATAATTAGTTTTTTATTGTATGTACACTGTAAACATTTATAACGAGATATTTTCCGTGGAATTGTTAACAGAATTGTTAACAAAAACATTCAAAATATTAAAGGTAAACTTGACTTTGAGATGACTGCGCCAACCGAGGCATTACGCACAAAATTGACCACGCGTTAGTATGGCCATCTATTAAGACGGCAACATTTTGGATAGTTTATTTCCAAAACGGAAAAGAGACTAAGGCCCAGTTTCGTAAGCGTTGAACAACTTTAACCTTAGGTTAAACTTTTTGTTTCTTTTTAACTGTCCCTTTAGAAAGAAAAAAGTAAGTTCAACATAAAATTAAAGTAAAGTCATCCGACGCTGAAAAAACCGGGTATAATACTGAAACCTTATATTCTTTACTGGCTGCATCAAGTTACACTAGTTCAGCTTTGAAGAACAGACCTAAAAATTACAAAAAGTACCAACATCAGAGAAAATATCCCTTCTGCATATTAAAAAAAAATATTAATATTTTAACACTGATAACTTGTCAACTCTAATAGACCCATATAAATTCATGCCAAATATATTACTTACTTTCATCGATCAGTTAAACTCTTGTAAAAAAAAAAATAAATAAATATGAGATCAACATACAATCCAATAGAAACATAACATTAAGAATCCAAAGCAACATGTTATACACAACAAAGAGGATTATTTATAATAATCAGTCATCAAAAAAGTCGAAAATATAATATTGAAACGATGCAAATATACAATTATTAATATAACATATATACATTTATCATCCAACATGGAAGCGTCATTCCAATCAACGGAATCCGTGACCTTGGCCATGAGCAATTAGCTTTATCACCTTCGACGTAAGGAGACACGAATGCCAGGCAACTCCTAAAGGAAGTGTGTGTACCTGTAAACCGGGTTATAAATTACAAAATAATAATCGCACTTGCAAAGACATCGACGAGTGTCAAATTTATGGCATATGCGATCAAGAATGCATACATTCTCCAGGATCGTATAAATGCCAGTGTCAAGAGGATTACCTGTTTAATGACAAAAAACTTGCAAAGCGCGTGCTGGAGAACGCTCTTGCTCTTGCTTGCTCGTCCTCTTCATCTAATTTAAGCACCCGCTTCCCTGTAGGACACGATACGGCCAGCGATCTTCGTAACAAAAGGTCGATAACGCAAGGCACAAAAGGCTGCTCTTGCTTGCTACGAATCAAATCCGTCCGCCATTAACGGAAAATTACGCCGCTGACTCGAAAGAGACAGACTCCCCACTCTCGTACTTCGGGATGTGCTTTGTCTCACTCCCACTAACTTCTCCTAACCTAAAGCGCTTAACTGTTACTAGAGGAACACTACACCAACCAGCGCGGCAAGAAGCGACGCGGTAGCCAATCAACGTGTCGCTTTTCCGTAAGAACCAAAAGTTTATTGGCTACTGTGTCGCTTCTTACCGCGCGGTAAGTGTTTCCGCCTCCTGTGGGCAGAAACCATAACTCGCCGGTAGATGAATGCGCCATCTATAGATAGAGCGGTGCTTTTAGCACTGTGAGCGTGAATCGGATTGCAGCCTCATAGAACCGAACCAAAACCGTAAAAATGTCACACTGCATCGCACGCGCGTGATAAAAAAAATGATTTTTAACATATAACAATAATTAAAATATATATAAACATACTAGACAATTGATACAGTTAATATTTATGACATACAATAAAACAATTATATGTAGTTATGTTGTAATTATAATTATATTATGCAACTGTAACTATTATTCCAAAGACACTAAGTACGTGTTTACTAGAATAAAAATTACAAATAATACACTATTTATAAATACAACATAATTACATATAATTATTTTATTGTAATCAGAAACAAGCAACAAAATCATATGTTGCATATTCTGGTAGGGCACGGTCCACAGAATATTTAAATAACAAAAAGACCCGAGCAACAAATTCTTTTACTTAATTTTTAGCCATCAAAGTCGTAGGTAACGGTCGACGCGGAGATAAATTATTTGTTTATGTGCAGTTAGGGGCGAGCAACAAAATCATACGTTGCATATTCTGGTAGGGCACGGTCCACAGAATATTTAAATAACAAAAAGACCCGAGCAACAAATTCTTTTACTTAATTTTTAGCCATCGAAGTCGTAGGTAACGGTCGACGCGGAGATAAATAATTTGTTTATTTGCAGTTAGGGGCGAGCAACAAAATCATACGTTGCATATTCTGGTAGGGCACGGTCCACAGAATATTTAAATAACAAAAAGACCCGAGCAACAAATTCTTTTACTTAATTTTTAGCCATCGAAGTCGTAGATAACGGTCGACGCGGAGATAAATAATTTGTTTATGTGCAGTTAGGGGCGAGCAACAAAATCATACGTTGCATATTCTGGTAGGGCACGGTCCATAGAATATTTAAATAACAAAAAGACCCGAGCAACAAATTCTTTTAGTTAGTTTTTAGCCATCGAAGTCGTAGGTAACGGTTGACGCGGAGATAAATAATTTGTTTATTTGCAGTTAGGGGCGAGCAACAAAATCATACGTTGCATATTCTGGTAGGGCACGGTCCACATAATATTTTAAGACCAAAATGAGCCGAGCAACAAATTCCTTTACTTAATTTTTAGCCATCGAAGTCGGGATAACGGTCGACGCGGAGATAAATAATTTGTTTATTGCAGTTAGGGGCGAGCATCAAAATCATATATTGCATATTCTGGTAGGGCACGGTCCACAGAATATTTAAATAACAAAAAAACCCGAGCAACAAATTCTTTTACTTAATTTTTAGTTATCGAAGTCGTAGGTAACGGTCGACGCGGAGATAAATAATTTGTTTATTTGCAGTTAGGGGCGAGCAACAAAATCATACGTTGCATATTCTGGTAGGGCACTGTCCACAGAATATTTTAAGACCAAAAAGAGCCGAGCAACAAATTCTTTTACTTAATTTTTAGCCATCGAAGTCGTAGATAACGGTCGACGCGGAGATAAATAATTTGTTTATTGCAGTTAGGGGCGAGCAACAAAGGGTGCGTTCCTTTTGGGCGCTTACACGCTATAAGCGCTCACGCTTATAAGCGCCATTTTCAACCGTTCCATTTGCTGCTTAAGCGCTTAGAATTGCAAACAAAAGTCGTTCCATTTGGATGCGTGAGCAACATTAAAATGGAAAATGAAAAAGGGGTTATTTTGTGCTTGATAATTTCAATATTATTTAAAATATTTTTTGATGATGAAGATTCTTTATCTGATCTTAAAAAAATTGAATTAGAAACCATTATAATATTTCTTAACAAATACATTAAATGTATTAAACATTCAATATTACGGCTGCAAAATTATGTGGAAAAGGTTATACCATCGTATACTGATGTGCAATTTAAATCACATTTCAGGTAAATGTAATATTTTTTTGTAAATATTTACACAAGTTAAATTTATTTTAGACAATAAGACAAAGTTATTATATATTTACAATATATTTACAATATACTTGAATAAAAAATAAATTATGTTTTATTTTATATTATATTGTTTCTTAAAATAATTTTTAAAATTTATAATTATATTATAATAGAATGAAGCGTACAACATTTCATCATATTTTACATCTTATAAAACCTTCATTACTAAGATCAAAGAGTGGTCGTAAAACATTATCACCGAAAAAACAATTTCTTATTGCTATATGGAAAATGGCAACACC
Organism: Temnothorax nylanderi; assembly: GCF_030848795.1. Classification (NCBI taxonomy): domain Eukaryota; kingdom Metazoa; phylum Arthropoda; class Insecta; order Hymenoptera; family Formicidae; genus Temnothorax; species Temnothorax nylanderi. The sequence goes on from NW_027249430.1 coordinate 132,531, forward strand.
AGATTCGTATCGGTATGAGACTTGTTAAATTTTTAAAAAATTTTTAAACTGTACTGTTTTTCTTTTTAATTTTTAAATTATATTTTCTTAATTAATTATTTATAGATTAATTTAATTATTTATAGATCTATTAATGAGAAATTTAATGTTGGAAGAGGTAGTGCATTAAGAGCTGTAAGAAGAGTGTCAAAAGCAATTGCCAAATTATCTCCTCTGTTTATTACTTGTCCACAAGGTAATAGAGCACAAGAAGTTATGATGGGATTTACTGTAGCTAGTGCTTTTCCCAGAATAATAGGAGCAATTGATGGCACTCATATTAATATAAGAGCACCACATGTTTCTCCTGAGTGTTATGTTAATCGGAAAGGGCATCATAGTATACAATTACAAGTAATTTAAATTCTAATATATTTTTCTTTAAACAGTTAAGTTCTCTTACAGTTAAATAAGTAATTATAATTATTTATTGTTAATAGGCCGTTTGTGACCATGAACGAAGTTTATGACCATAGCACGTTGAAGGCGAACCCTTCAAGGGGGGCGGCGTTGTTGCGTATTATCTATTTAAATCATATAAACTCCCGCGTTCTCCGATCCTTTAGCGGTGACCCAATGCGCTGCGACTATCGACCAACCAATCGCGTGCGCGCTCCTAGCATCGCTCAGCCAATCGCATGCGGTTTCCGTTTTCTTCTCGGCGAACGGGCCCGTGCCAGTCCAGTTGCGGTCTGTGTTCCGACGTGTGACGAGCACAGTCCTCTCGACGGGTAAAAAAGCAACGCTTATTGTAAAATATTATCGAACGAAGTCTGTAAGTTCGGAAGTGGTGCTATTGACGAAAGGTGCAATAAAACTAATTAAACTCAAAGACACGTTGTCTTGACCACGCCGTTCCCGAAGAATCACACCGATGAACACGCGCGGAGGGCGATCCAGCCCGCAGATTCTCTTTTGGACGACAAGCCCGCAGGGGAGGAATTAACACTAACTAACCTAATTGAAGGACGGACTCGCAAGCGCGTCAAAGTTGTTGACATAGGCCGATATTCATTCATAGTCGGTTCTTATATTTAAGACCGTCTTAAGTACGATCTTAAGATGTTATGAACCAATCACAGAGCCATATTAGCATCTTAAGACATTACTTAAGACGGTCTTGAAATAAGAACCGACTATGAATACCGGCCAATAGTATTATAGTTAACATTTATAGTTTCACTATGAATTCTCGGCCTCGTGGGCGCACGGCCACCGGGTCCCCTCGCTCTGTCCTGGCGCCGGTTTCCCGTTCTCCATTTCTGTTCTCCGCACACCCCTCCAATGAATCAACTCTTTGCGACAACTCCGGCCAAACCGTCGGTTCCCTGAACTAGTCTCGGGGTTTCTGGGGGGTATCCTCCCCCTCCACAATCCGCCTGGCTCTGTGGAATAAAACGTTTTTATATGCCATAACTATGTTTATGTTTTTATTTTTCTCATGCATCGGGCAACCTCTAAAAGTGGACTTATGTTGTCCATCACAATTGCAACAGCGAACCGGTCTATCGCAATGTCCATGGGATTTATCCCCGCATACTATACAACGAGTCTCAGACTTGCATGCAACCTTAGTGTGTCTATATTTAAAGCAGTTAAAACGTTGTCGAGTTTGTGGTACGTACGGTCTGACTCTCAGGGATACTCCATTTCTAAATATAGATAGATCACAGATCTTGTCAGTCTTAAAAGTAGTGATTATGTTGTTCGTGGCAACAAGCGTCGTCTTCTGGGTATTGGGGTTCCAACTGCGTCGATACATCCTGTCTAATTTAATTATCTTAGACCTGTTTTGAATCACTAACCACAGCTCTGGGATCATCGAAGGCCAATCTGAGATGACACCCTTGCAAATGATAGAACGCTGTTCCAAGTAAGCTTTTAATTTCGTCTCATTAATCGATTCTAAGATATCGGCCCCCCCCTTCCGCACCCACCTCCGCCGGTAGGCAGCGTGGATCTCGCTTTACAACTTTAAAGTACATGCTAAGGTTGCCGTCCGATTCACGCTCACAGCGTTGTAAAGAGCGATGCTTTTCGGAAGTGGGTGCGGGGGGGGGGGCAAAGGCCCCCCTTGCACCCCCCCCCCGCGTGTGTGTGTGTGTGTGTGTTCCGGCATGTCGGAAAAAATAGATATAAAAATAGGAAAAAAAATTGGTAAAAAAATAGGTAGGGTACATATTTTTCGGGCTCCCCCGATTGATTATTACTGTCGGAGTCACAACAAAGGTTTTCACCAAGAGAGCCGCAAGAAAATATCAAAATTCGGAAAAGACCCTATTGTAAAGAATTACCATTTAAAAATCGATATCTCAAAAACTATGCATCGTAGCGCATTGTGGTTTGCGGCATTCTTTTTTTCAGCGAAAGATCTATCAAATACACCTATCAAATTGAGGGGCCCCGGAAATAACATTATCCCCTAACCGAGTATTCTTTATTGCAAACAAGATGCTCAGGACATACAGGACATTTTATAATACATGTTCCCAAAAATCCGTCTCTTTTGAGGCATACATTGGGACCGAGTAATAAATCACCCGTTTCCCAAATAAGCCGGGAATCAACCCTGGAGACGACGGAGATGTCACAAGAACAACCCAGGGTGCAGAGAGTGCAGAGGGAGCAAAGGGCAGCCACACTGGTGCCCGTGGAGAGCGGCGAGACCGTGGCGGTGACCGACAGCGGCCTGTGCGAGGCTGACAGCCAGGTCTATACGCAACTACACGCTAGAGGCAGACGAGGAGGTACGAAGGTTGCTGGAGGTGGGCAAACAGCCCGCTGGACAGGCCGGGCGGCAGGAAATGCAGCCCATGACGGTCGAGGTGCAGGAGGAGCGACAGCCGGGAGCGACCGACTCGCAGAAGTATACGAGCCTTTGAAGCGTGGGACGCATAATGTCCATATGTCATTTATCATATTGTTTTTTATATCACATATTTTAATCAATTTTATTTTGATACCATTTTATTCGCATGGCGCAATAACACACCAGCGAGGTGTAGACATTTTAATACATACACTCAGTACACCATAAGATACAAGAGCAACGTTTTACAATAAACAACATTTTACCCAATAACAAATAATTATCCTAATTACAAGATCCTATCCAATTAGAACTACTCGATAGAGATCAAATGCCTCCAGAAAGGTGCAAGTTAATAACATTAACATTTATATTTGTTTTATTTGCCATTGCAATAATTTGCATATTACTTTTAATATATTCACACAAAGGTCACTGAAAAGAAATGCAGTCAGATAAATTCTATATAACGATTATAACGTTTATTCTTATACTATTCACAATTTTCATCATCTATATGATACTACTAGTTTACGCAGCTAGAGATAGCTCAGAACCACATTACTTAACATGAGATTTACAGAGTTTGTAATAGTTTCAATAATAATATTCTTTCCTTTGATAATCAACTTCCCAGATCCAGACATGATAATTACACTTTACATTTTATTCACACTTTACATATTGATATTAGAAGCGGGAGTAGATCTACGGCTGATCCAAGAGTGACAGCTGGGCAACACGATTCATTTATGATATATTTCGTTTACTTAATTTTAATTATATTATTACCACAAATAACGAGCGGGACAAATTCCCGAGTACATATTGAAGGTTCACATTGTTTAACGCGTTTCAAGCGATTACACTTTCATTACACTTTTATACACCACCTACACCTGTTTCTTAGATCCAGCGTGCGAGACGAGCCGGCGAAGGCTCTACACTTCAATAACACTTTTGACACTTTTTACACCTGCATGATAGATTTCAGCGGGCGAGATAAAGTCACCGAAAGGTGCAACACTTTTGACACCATTTACACCTGCATGTTAGATTTCAGCGTGCGAGACGAAGCCACCGAAAGGTGCAACACTTTCTACACCATTTACACCTGCATGTTAGATTTCAGCGTGCGAGAACAAATCACCGAAAGGTGCAACACTTTCTACACCGTCTACACTCGACGTCTTAGAATAAGCGTGCGAGATGAGCCAGCGACGGCATTACACTTTCGAGACACTTTTGAGCACTTTAGGTGCAGATTCTTTAAATTCATTCAATTTTATCTATATTATTTACAGTTACATCTCACGGAAGAGAGACCGGCCAAATGGAGTTATTCCAGGCAAAGATTTATTTAACATTGCATTTTCCATTAATTTTCATTGTATTCAGTTACACTTTCTTACACTTTTGTGAACTTTCTACACTTTTAGACGGCATTCAGCCAATTTGATATTATATTCATTAATTTGATATTATTACATTATTCCCTGTCGATTTAAGAACTCATTATTATATGATTATGCGTGCGGTAATATTAAGTCGCGATATACTTACATTTTATACTTTTCTTTAGTACACCGACTCCGGTGATTAGATGAGACGATTCCATAGTGATCCTGGGTACCTGAAAAGAAAGAGGAGAATTAAAAATGGGTAAAATTACCTGTATACTTACCTGGTTTCATAGGATTCGTCTGATGTGACGTTGAGAGTCACTCGGTGCAAATCGAGTGACTTTTGGTTCGCTTGCGCGAAGTTTGCGTGCAGCGACGTGTTTGGTTCACGCAAGTGCGAAAGCCAACGCACGCCGTTGCACTTTAGTGTAGCATCTCTTGAAAAGGTGCCGAGTCCCAAGAGCGACTCGGCGTGTGAAGTGCAGATGGAATCGTACCATCTACACCCCGAGGTACGAACAGCCAGTACGATGGCTGCGCGCCTAAAATGAGGACTCAGCGCATGCGTGAGTCTAAGGTGGGAGAACTCGACCCGTTCCTCCCGGACAGTCCGTCGCGAACTTTCGAGACGTTAACACGTATATCGGTTGCGTCATACAAATCGAAAAAGGCGGTCTTATCCCGTTATCCGCTAGCGTCAGTAGCGTGATTTATACATTCATAGAGACAGTGAGTGCGTGATACGGGAAATTCTATTGCGCTTATTTTAATCATTACGATCCACACACACACGAGAATAGCGACGGTTCGAGAACACTCGACGTAATACACGCGATCGAGCGAACACGTGCGCGAGTAGAGATTGCTGTACAACCAGTATTAATAAATTGTTATTTGTTTATAATAAACAAAACAAGTATTGATTCGCGACTCTAGTAGACATCCTATCCGATATTCCGTATATTACGCTTCGCTTAACAAGGGCGTGGCCGATGGCCTTGAACGCGTCCGCGACGTAGAAACGGCAGCCATATTGCTGAGAAGGAAGGACGGGGCAACGCAGTTACCAAGGCTTTCTGTATTGATGCCTGAAAATACAGTGGCGACCGTAAATTCAGCCCAAGTAGTAAGTGGCCATATTATAACATTTTACAATTCCATTCGTTGTTCCGGTCACAACATAACCAATTGCCTGATCGCCGTACGATTCTCGTGATAACCTATAAAAATTGTTCATTATTTTATTAATTCATCATTTTTAATTAATTTGGAGAATAACCAGGAACTATATAGTCATTATTCACGAATAAATGGACTTACATTGCGGCTTTTGCATTTCTAACCTCAGCAGCGTTGAACTTGTCACTTTGTTTTATAAATTCGAACACCATAAATATGTCAGTCTTATGCCCGTTTCTACCATATTTGCTTTAACCTGCAGTTTAGCCAAACTTACGTTAGTTTTAAACTTCGGTTTAGTTCTGATAAGTTTTTACCAACGTTACATAGTGAACGTTTAGCTAAACCTATAACTTGTATGTCATAACTCAAAAAACATACTAAAGATAGAACGTGATTGGTTCAATGTTGATTCTAACGGACTGTGATCAAAGTACAAGAATTACATATAATATTGCGAGATTATTAATAATATTATTATTAAGTTAAAAATATGGACGCAGAAAGCAAGCGTAAACGTGCTGTAAATTTTACAGAAGCAGAAAAAATTATTTTAACAAATTTGGTGTTCCGATACAAAAATATAATAGAAAATAAGAGATCCGATGCTATAACCTCTAAAGACAAGGTTAAAACTTGGAAAGTAATAAAACAATTATTTAATAGTATGTGTTCAATTGAATTTTGAAGTTCAGAAGTCTTAAAAAGTTGTTGGGATAATTTGAAGAAAAAAACAAGAAAGTTTTTTGCAGATGAAAAGATGCAACTTTATAAGACAGGTAAATGTTTAAAACTTTATACTTCTTTGTAACATATCTTTTATCAGTTTAATTTTTGTAATAGGATAACTTTTTATTCGTATACAATATTTTATATTTCTAAATTAATACTTAAATCTTCATTTTAATATTGACAACTTCTGTTTAGTCGAAATTAAACACTAAAATATATTTGCAAACTTAATAATAAAAATATATACAATTCTTTTAAATGCAATCTTAACATTAGGTGGAGGACTTTGTGAATCTAGATCAGATACACTTATGGACCGTGTACGAGAAATTATAAAATCTTTAGTTGATGGCTTAATAAGTACTTTTGATAGTGATGCTATAACAGGTGAATAATATTTTTAAAATCAATATCTAATATATTATATGTATTTGTGATGCATAAAACTTTATCAAATATTTAATAGTTTTTAATATATAGCATTTGTTATTTTTTTACAGAAACAAGTGCAAATTTATATAAAACTTCTGAAGTTTCAAATATAAGTGAACATAATTCCACAATCCAAAATAAAGGTTTGTGTACAGTTGCAATAGCCTCAGATTCCTGTATAATGTCAAAAAATACTATGACTACAAGTAAATGGCCTAATGAAAATACCATCATTATAAGAAATGAAAATGATACACATAATGCAAAAATGATACAAAGCAAAAAAAATGTAACAAATAATGATAACATAAATGTAACAAATGCAAATAATGCATATGAAGCTAATACATATAAAGATAATACATATGGAGATAATACATATGAGGATAATATGTATGAAGATTCACATCAAATTGAAATACTGAATGTAAGTATTAAAACTGATTTAGCTAAATATATTAATTACAAATATATATAAATGTATACAAATTAACTTGCAGTACTTGAAAGAAAAATATGCTGTTGGCACAAAGAGAGATTGTCTTCAAGATGTATCAAATAAATATGAAGATGCTAATTATAGAAAAAGTGATAAATAAAAATCAAAACGTAGATGAAACAGATGCCAATGAAAACATCTTATGTGTAAGTTTGAAAGAACTATCACGTTGATATGAAAATTTTAAGTTTACACAATAAATCTAACATTAACATAAACATGTCTAATCTTTTTGCATATATATATATATATATATATATATACTAGGTGCGCAACTAAGTTTCCGGGTTTCACACATAGATGGCACCAATAACACATGTACTCGACTTACATGTCTGAAGTTGTCTGAAGTTATAGCTTGGACATCTGTTAACAATAACCAGTCGTTATATAAACACATATCGCAACGCAAAAATATTTTTTCTAACAACGGAGATGTCGAGTTTTGTGCCAAATAAACAGCATTTGCGGGAAGCTTTGCTTTTCTGCTTTAACTTGAAAAAAAATGCAGCTGAAGCACGTCGTTTGCTTGAGGAGGCCTACGGCGAACATGCACCATCGAAAACTACCTGTGAAGATTGGTTTAAACGCTTCAGAAGTGGCGATTTCGACACTGAGGACAAGGAGCGCTTTGGTACCAGAAAGGAATCGTGTACTATGAGTTGCTGAAACCGGGCGAAACTGTCAATGGGCATCGCTCCCGACAACAACTGATCAATTTAAACCATACATTGCTCGAAAAACGGCCAGAATGGGACACGAGACACGAACGAGTAATATTGCAGCACGACAACGCTCCGTGCCATCGCAGTTCCATCGTCCAGGCACCATCAAAACGCTGAAATGGGATCTGCTACCGCACCCGCCGTATTCGCCAGACCTGGCGCCTTCCGATTATCACTTGTTCCGATCGATAGCGCATGGCTTGGCTGGGCTACACTTGACCAATTTCGAAGAAGTGCAAAATTGGTTGGATGAATGGTTTCGGTCCAAAGACGCGTCGTTTTATTGTCGCGGTATTCATGTATTGCCAGAGAGATGGCGAAAATGTATAGCTAGCGAGGGACGATACTTTGAATAAACCATTTTTTGTATTTCTCTTGAAATTTTCCATTTTTTATTGATCAAAAAAACCCGGAAACTTAGTTGCGCACCTAGTATATATATGCAAAAAGATCAGATATATATATGGGGCATTCTCCGTGAAATCAGACACCCCCCCTGTCCAAAAATTGGGGTCACCTAAAAAATTCTTTTGGGGCTCATTTTATAGCTACACATATGTAGTTTTAGTTGAGCTGTGGCCTTTTGAAAAATCAACATGGCGGACCCTAATATGGTGGCCGAAGTCTGCGGGTAACGAGGTACGACAGATGAAATCGTTACTTGGAAGTTATAGACTGTCATAGAAAAATGTGTTAATGTGTTTATTTAGTAGTTAGCATTGAATCCATGGAAAAAATAAATTTTTAGTTTGTCCAAAACCAATATGGCGGCCAAATTATCCGTGAAATGCTAAAAAATAACTATTTCGTTCTTTAAAAATTACAAACTGCGTTCAATTTTCATGAAAATTTATATCATGATACATTTTAAGATGTTGATCATAAATTAACAATTGGGACGTCGTATTTGAATATAACGAAACCCAATATGGCGGCTGTATATTTGAAAAATGCTAAAAAATAATGACGTCGATATTCAAATCATACAAACTCTTTCCAATTACACATCTTGTTGCTTGCGATTTGTTAAGTGTTCCTAGGTAATTGTGAGGTGCAGAATCCAAGTATACCGTCAGATTTGTGGTCTATCAGATCTAGTTTACGCGATACGGCATATATGCCTTAGTATCTGAATAAGTCCATAAACCGATAAAAAATCATCTCATTTGTTAACTTAAGTACATTTCTGGTTACACTGGTCGACAAAATATGAACTTTTTCTCTATTTTGACATTGAATAAGTAAGTGAAGGCAAGACAGGTAGTTTTTCGAGCCAGTGAAGTCAAGAGAGAAAGACTGTCCAGCCAGTGAAGGCAGGAGAGACAGACTGTCCGGCCAGTGAAGGCAGGAGAGACAGATTGTCCTGCCAGTGAAGGCAAGAGAGACAGACTGTCCAGCCAGTGAAGGCAGGAGAGACAGATTGTCCGGCCAGTGAAGGCAAGAGAGACAGACTGTCCAGCCAGTGAAGGCAGGAGAGACAGATTGTCCGGCCACAAATAACACAAGTTTGTAAGTTTGAAAAAACGATCACTGTTTTAATCTGTTTTTTCAAAATCTAGCGGCCATATTTGATCAACCACGTTCAAATTTTGTCACCGCAATAACGAAATCATAGTCAAAAATAAAAAAATAATGAAAATTCTTAAAAATTTGAAAAAGTAAATTAAAAAAAGCAATTAAAAAATACCGTAACACTCAAATTAATAATAATTAGAACGAGTCTGTATGATTTGAATATCGACGTCATTATTTTTTAGCATTTTTCGAATATACAGCCGCCATATTGGGTTTCGTTATATTCAAATACGACGTCCCAATTGTTAATTTATGATCAACATCTTAAAATGTATCATGATATAAATTTTCATGAAAATTGAACGCAGTTTGTAATTTTTAAAGAACAAAATAGTTATTTTTTAGCATTTCACAGATAATTTGGCCGCCATATTGGTTTTGGACAAACTAAAAATTTATTTTTTCCATGGATTCAATGCTAACTACTAAATAAACACATTAACACATTTTTCTATGACAGTCTATAACTTCCAAGTAACGATTTCATCTGTCGTACCTCGTTACCCGCAGACTTCGGCCACCATATTGGGGTCCGCCATGTTGATTTTTTAAAAGGCCACAGCTCAACTAAAACTACATATGTGTAGCTATAAAATGAGCCCCAAAAGAATTTTTTAGGTGACCCCAATTTTTGGACAGGGGGGGTGTCTGATTTCACGGAGAATGCCCCATATATATATATATATATATATATATATACATATATGTATAGTATATATAAAGTACTTGTTATTAATTGTGCCATTGATCGTGTGATTATCAGTTTTAAAATGGTTTTGATACTTTTGTGTATTTATATGCGTGTAAATATGCTTGTGTTAAACTTTCTTTAATCAATAACTCAAATATTTAATTGTTTTAATGTTTTCCAGTATTAAAGGGATTTCTAAAAAGTAATTTTGGCGCGGTATATAATAATAAACTGAATAAAAAAATTGGTTGTGGAGCTATCACGGATGGAAATTGTAAAATTAAAATACACATTTTAAATTTTGATTTAAACAAATATCTACAAAAAAAATTTAAGAGGAGATAAAATACAAGTTGTTGGAAATGTACAAAATACAGGTATTATTATTGTATAATAAGTCTGATTATCAGATTGTCTGATAATAGACTTATTAACTACTAAAATGATTGTAAAAAGATAGAAAACTCTTTTATTCAATCTAAGACTATTTACATAAAACAGATATTGTTACATTTATTATCGGACATCCTACGTTTGTCTTTAAGTCTTTTTTAAGTATTATTATTATTTTAATTTTTACAGCTGATCCTCCATATTTAATAGTAACATGTATTGAGGATATTAAAAAATTGGAAGGACGTATGTCTTTAGGACAATTGGTAAAGGGGATACAAACCCCTAAGAAAAGAAAACTGGATGATAATTTATTACAGCAGGTATAATTCAAAAAAATATTGATGTTTCTGTCTACTGACTACTTATATCCTTGTTTTATTTGATGATATCAGAAGCGTGAAATCGCATGCCAAAATTTTTTACAGTATACGTTGAAATAAAAAGACATCCATAAAACATAATTGTAATTGATTTAGTACATTTGTAAAATACCGAACACTTTGGCTTTAATAATCACAAAATGGCCACAAAATTAACGTGACAATAACAATAATAACAATAAATAATAAATAATAATAATAAGTAATAACAATATATAATAATAAATAATAATAATAAATAATAAATAATAAAGCATTTATATATTATTTTATTTTTCAGGGACAGAACAAGGCTGCATCTTCGACATCAAAATTTTTGAAAAAAAAAATTAATAAATTTATAATTTTTATTGTATTTATTAAGATGTTCAATGTTATTAAATTGTTATTCTTAAAAATAAATTAAAAATAAATTAAATAATTAAAGAGTTAAAAATTAATTGTTTATTGTCTGCTGAACGCGCCTAAATAACTGCGTTTGAGGAGCGTGTTATTAGCTATTTGCTTGTTCTATTCTTATTTAAAGCCTTGTATCCACAATACTAGAAATTGCTCTAAGATCTCGAACGGTGAAACAATTAACCAATCGTATTTAATTGGTCGAATTAGTTAAATATGCAATTGGTCATGTCTTTCTCCATACAATATCTCGACATTATTAACGCTAATAGCTTCTCCCTTGAATGTGCCCAAAGATCCGTATTCATAGGTCGGTATTCATAGTTGGATTTTATATTTAAGGTGATGCTGGAGCCGTCTGTTTTACCGGCATTTTTTTGTCGAAACGTAGCGTCGTTAATATTTGACAGAATTAAAAATCCTCCAGAATTGCAGTACATACATTAATGATTCAGGGGAACTCCGATTTTATATAGAAAACGAGAAAAAATTACGGAAGTACAGATTTCCTTATCTACTTTTATCCCAATATGGCGTCTCGAGTTGCGGCGAGCTGTCAGCTCGTCACAAGATGTATTTCATATAAGAGATATACCATTGGTACGAACGCGAAAACAAGTTCCCCTGAATTGTACAACAATAAAAACATTGCTAAACCCCCCAAATCAAGATTTGGAAGCGTAATATAAAAGTATAATTTCGATGTGTATCGTGCGTATGTGTGCGTGCAATGTAGCGTGCTATCCTTGTCTATATCTTTGTCTATACAAGGACAGATATAGTCGGTGAGCACTTCTTTATCGACGCTGATCGAGTTCGCCTGCGGCTCCAGCATCCTCTTAAGTACTGAAGATAGTTCATATTTAACTCTTTCGTTGACGTAGCGATTACTTCGTGAGCAACTGTCATTGCAGCTGTTATTTAGACATTTTGTAACAATAATAATAATATTTACGTATGCAAAAAACCTTTGTGTGTGATTATAAGATACTGGTAAGTTTCAAGCTTACTTTTCTATAAAATACATTCTTATTTACATATGTAGTATTTATACAAATATATATATATATATATCTATATTTATCTTCTCAATTTATATATGTATCCTAGACAACACCGTATCCAAAATCTGGATATAAGACGTTTTAAAGATATCATTAAGACGTCTAAGGCCGGTATTCAGAGTCGGATCTTATTTCAAGACCATCTTGAATAATGTCCTAAGACGCTAATACGACTCTGTGATTAGTTCATGACATCTTAGGATTGAACTTACAGGTATTTATTATTATATATATGTATGTGCATATTTGCATGCGTACGTGTAAGAAAGTATATATATATGTATATGTATACGTGCGTACATCTACATGTATGTATAATATATGTATACGCGTGTGTACATATGTGTATACGTCACCGTCCGCATTTGTATATGCGTACATGTGTGTGTATGTACATGTGCATGTGTAGCGTATATTTGTATACGTATGTGTAGCGTGTATATATATATGCGTATGTATGAAATATGTATGTATATATATGTATATATATATAATATGTATATTGCTTTGAAAAATAATTGTTGTGCAACTACTTTTAAAAAATAAAACCCAAGTGGTATCTTTGTGTTCCTATTCAAGGGTCTTCATATTTCAACCCAAGTGGTAATAGCTTCTTAATTCTCTTTAACAAATTTTTAATATTACAAAGAATCATTTTAATTACAAAGAATTGTAGAAGTAACAGTACAAAATAAAAATATTTAATTAAAATAAAATAAATAAATTTTTTTGTAAAAAAACTTGGCGCTGCTAAGACTTCAAAATTTAAACATTAGTACTAAAATTTTGGATTGAATAACAAAACAATAAACATAATTTAGGGAAGAATGCGATAAGAGTAAAAAAGCAGCGCCAAGTTTTTTTACAAGAAAAATTTATGTATTTTATTTTAATTAAATATTTTTATTTTGTATTGTTACTTCTTTAATTCTTTGTAATTAAAATGATTCTTTGTAATATTAAAAATTTGTTAAAGAGAATTAAGAAGCTATTACCACTTGGGTTGGAATAGGAAGACCCTTGAATAGAAACACAAAGACACCACTTGGGTTTTATTTTTTAAAAGTAGTTGCACAACAATTATTTTTTAAAGCAATATACTCTCTTTGCAATTGGCGCAATTTAATTAAAGATTTTACATCTTTTTTTGAAATACATGTCACTTGAGTTAAGTTAGGTAACATAATTTTGTGAAGGAGAAATAAAGCTATGTTGGATTTTTGAATTTACAAATTATTAGATATACCTTTGTAACAAATATTGTAGTATTATTTTTGGAAATATAAAAAATACATTAGATAATATTATAACCCAAATAACACGTGTTGGTTTATATATGTTTTATATACATATGTTTCCTAAACACATGTAGTGGAGGCAAATTAGACCAAAAAAGTGCGTTATCTCGGAACCGGTTAAAACTACTCGGATTTGAACGTTTTTTTTTAATGTAGGTAATTAAAAACACTACAATGTTTATGGGTTAAAAATTGACGCTTTTATTTATTTATTAACTTTATTTTATAAATTTATTAAATAAACAATTAGCGTCAATTTTTAACCCATAAACGTTGTAGTGTTTTTAATTACCTACATTTAAAAAAAAACGTTTAAATCCGAGTAGTTTTAACCGGTTCCGAGATAAAAACCTAATTTGCCAATAGAGGCAAATTAGACCAAAAAAGTGCGTTATCTCGGAACCGGTTAAAACTACTCGGATTTGAACGTTTTTTTTTAAATGTAGGTAATTAAAAACACTACAATGTTTATGGGTTAAAAATTGACGCTTTTATTTATTTATTAACTTTATTTTATAAATTTATTAAATAAACAATTAGCGTCAATTTTTAACCCATAAACATTGTAGTGTTTTTAATTACCTACATTTAAAAAAAACGTTTAAATTCGAGTAATTTTAACCGGTTCCGAGATAAAAACCTAATTTGCCAATAGAGGCAAATTAGACCAAAAAAGTGCGTTATCTCGGAACCGGTTAAAACTACTCGGATTTGAACGTTTTTTTTTAAATATAGGTAATTAAAAACACTACAATGTTTATGGGTTAAAAATTGACGCTTTTATTTATTTATTAACTTTATTTTATAAATTTGTTAAATAAACAATTAGCGTCAATTTTTAACCCATAAACATTGTAGTGTTTCTAATTACCTACATTAAAAAAAAATGTTCAAATCCGAGTAGTTTTAACCGGTTCCGAGATAAAAACCTAATTTGCCTCCACTAATGTGACGTCCTGGTGATGCAAAGTTGCTCGATCCGGCAGAACGCTTCCGTTGATGGGTTCTTCTTCTGCGGTTAAGGAGGTAAAACCCCAAGATAATTAACTGTCCTCGGCGATGTGGATTGTGGCTCCTCGAATCCGCTCAGGATATCAGGTATTCAATGAATTTTAACTCTTCTCCAAGATTTAAGAGTATGATATTTATTACAAAGCTTCTCGATACAAGTGTTTTATGAGAGGGCGGAACAAGTATAAGATATGTGGTCGCTTTCTTGGCTCGCTCCACTCTCTCGTGGTGGAGGCGAAAGATTTGCTCTTTTATACAATTTCGGAAACGATAGTGAGAGGTGACAGCATTTTACTACAGTGAGTCATAAGGCGGTGGCTTCTAATTCATTACCTTATATGGTATGGCTACATTCCGGCTTTCACCCTTTATATGATCATGCAGCTCGCTCTGCCTCGACATTTCCATATATGGTCCTATTCTATGCGCAGGCTAGATTCCACTCTAATGAGTCATAGTCCGGGAGCCAGCTGCCATTTTAAGTGAATTATTTTAAGAAATCTGACATTTTCGGCTAGTGTTCAATTCGGTCTGCTAATAAACGAAGTGAACGTCAGCTTCCATGGTAGCGGTGGGTGTTGCCGCGGCAGCCACCCACACACGTATAATTATAATAAAAATAAGCCGACATAAAGAAAGCTGAGACTTTGTTTGTACGTTTATTATGATCTAAATAAACGGAAAATAATAGTCAGCTGACTTCATGGTGGGGGGTTGTACGTCAGCTTCCCGCCCAAACATGCGAAAAATATGCGCTGAGTAAACTTATACTAAAAAAGCTGAAATTTGGGGAAGTGATAGTCGACTTTAACAGTTTCACGAAAATAATTGTCCGCTGAGCTTTTCGCGGTGGAAAAGTGCTCAGCTGACGACTGAAAGATACGGCGCATCGCTATGCGCGCGGGCGCGTGGCATCCTTTACTGCATCAGCTGAGCACTTTTCCACTGCGAAAACCTCAGCGGACATTTTCGTGTAACTGTTACAGATAACTATAAGTTTACAAAGTTTTAGCTTTCTTGGTTTCTCAGATAACTTGATTTTTATTAATAAAACAGTGCGTATATGCGCGCGGGCGCGTTGCGCCTATCGCACTCAGCTGCTTATCTCTGACGCTCAATTATACCCTTAAATATGTATACATGACAATATAAACAGTAAATACGTATATATAATATTATAAATAATAAACATTTACACATGCCATCTAATGAGGGACATTCCAGCAAAGTACGAAAATATATCGATCAAAATCCTTCAAATGTTTTGCTTGAATGAAGCTAAAGTTGTAATAATCGCCTTTGATCGATACCTTTTTCCATCAATAAAAGATAACGAGCACTCTTTGAGAGGAATGCACAGTTTTACATCGAGGGACCCGAGCAAATACGCAACACCGATTTTAATAATGATTTGAATAATATAAATTTCAAATGAGCTCTGGTTGAATTTCTTTTAGAGCACTGGAACTCGATCACGTAGCACCTTTCATTGGTGATAAAACTATTTATGTTAACTACGATCAATGCTACAAATACGTTGTACGCAATGGCGTTGTAGAGAAAACAGTAGATCAATCTTTAAGCTGCCCGGTGCACGAAGAAGCCGACACGAAAATTGTTTATCACGTCTGTCACATCGATTACGACGCGCATGTAACAATTAGATGCTCTGACACTGACGTGGCCGTCATAATGCTCGGCAACATGAGCGTTATAAGTAATCGTAAGATTGAAATATCTATGGAAGTCGGTGTCGGCAATAAACAACGCTTTATAAATATCAGCGAATTATATAAAAAATTAGGCCCTCAACTGAGCGCAGCACTGCCAGCTTTCCATGCCTTCACTGGCTGCGATTATAATCCTTCCTTTTTCAAGAAAGGGAAAAGCCGTCCCTACAAATTATTACATAACTCTGCAGTATACATTGATAGTTTCATTAAACTAACAAGGGAACGGTCGGAAGTGTCCCTACCCGATTTGGATGCGCTTTGGATATGTTGTTGAGCATCAAAAAATATTAGACTCGTATTTTTTTTGCTGCTTATCTCGACGTTTATTGATTGAAAAAACCCGATTTGGAACCTACCCGATTTGGATGCGCTTTGAATATGTTGTTGAGCATCAAAAAACATTAGACACGTGTTTTTTTTGCGGCGTATCTCGATGTTTAGGGGTTGAAACAACCCCTCGAAAATAACGGATTTTATAGTTTTTTGCGAATATCTTCGAAAATATAAGGCGTAACGACAAAAAATTTGTACGAAATGTTTATGGCTTTTTGTGCTCTTTACAATGGCGTAATCAGATTTTTTAAATTTGTCACATTTTTTAACCCTTAAATGCCACACCTCTCAAGAATCTAGTAAATGACACATGGGGTCTAAAAGACCCCAGCATGAAAATGTCTCCTTACTTATTGATTTTTTGATATTTAGTTATGAAAATTATTTTCAATGTTGTTCAAGGCTTAGAAAAAAGAATAAAATGCTTATATTGTTAAAATTTCAATTTCAACATAGTATAAAAAATTAAGATTGCCAACAGTTAAAATATTGGCTCCAAAATCAAAAAAATAAAAAATAATAAATAAATAAATATGAGCTCCATTTTTGGCGGGAACATTTGAAAATATATTATTCTAAAGGGTCTGGGGTCCGCTGGACCCCGGGTGGCATTTAAGGGTTAATTTAACCCCACCCCCACCTATTATTTTTGCCAAATATAACAATTTTTCCAACGCAAATTTAATAGCGTCAAATGCCAAATACATCCATGTGTATTTTTATTATGATACCATTATTAGATTTTTGGCAAGACGAGATGATATGTTACCATGTTAGGCATCGCGCTGTAGGTAGGTGTTGCGTTATTTCTGTTCAGTTGCGCCGTACGCTTAAAAATTTCCATTTCAACTCCGGGATGACCGAAAGCGCTGATGCAAGGGCCAGCGCAAGGCACTGACAGCGAGAGGTTAACGCTATTTCGAGAGTCCTAGACTAGCAACGGAATGTCGACTCCGACATTATAAATACCGCCGAATTGTAAGATTGGGCGGGCAGTCGCAAATCATAATCTGAACGAACACGTGCGTCACATTAACCGCTACAATAATATACTATCCCGGTTACGGCACAACAAAATCAACAACCAAATTCACGCATTTGAATATCATTTGCTTGTGTCATAATTCCGAAAAGTAAGCATTTCAGATCATAAGTCTGAAGTGTAAAGAGCTGTGTTGTACGCTGTCGTTTTGTAAACATGTAAGTGCATTTTTATTGTTAATTTTTATTGGTTTCTTACGCTTGTTACTTTTTTCTTTGATATTGAATATAACTTTTTATTCAGCTCTTACTCATCTTTGCCAGTCTTGCCAGTGACTATATAATCTTTTTTGTTCATAGAATGTCACGTTGTAAGCACCTACTATAGTATATTGTGCACCGAGAGAAAGCAGCGTTTTTCAGACGAGTGTGAAGTTTGCCACCCGAGCCAAAGGCGAGAGCGGCAAATCACACGAGTCTGAAAAAGCTTTTGATCCAAGGTGCACACGATATTTTTCACAACACTAATGAAAAGTTCGACTTTCATGCCTAGAGAGGGGCGAAAGTGACCAATTTCACGCTAGGGCGGCATAGCGGGCGGAAAGTAACCACTTTCCTTCCTAGGGAGGAAAGTCCAAGCATGGAAAGTCGAACTTTCCGTAGAGGTGTTGTGAAAAAATTATTTTTAGTTAATAAAGTTAATTTTTTTTTGCTTCAAATTTCAGATTACCTCCTTGTCAGAGTATCAGAATATTTCAATATTTTTTATTGCTGTCTATCTATTGTCATTACACACGCAAAACGCAGAATTATTATTCAGTTTTGATTAATTACATTTTGATTCACATACCTTTTGTAATCAAGAAATAGAGAAGAGAAAGAGACGGTATCAAACCTAACATAAAAACCACTCCATTAATTATAAAGTGCGTATTTATTTATATAATTAAAGTTCGAGACTGCAGCCGACGGCTGCAATCGTGCCGACTCCCGCGATGCGTAAGCAGGGGCCAACCATCGTGGAGGACCGAGTGCTGGCCCAGCCAATGATCACACCGAGGACAAGGACGGGGAAGAAGCCCGTTACCAAGGGACCGGAGGTAGCGACCGGCAAGCCCGGCTGCAGCGATATGCGGCAGCCAAAATACATATACGCGGCCCTACAAGATGCCTCGAGGGTGTCGAGTGATATGTTGAGAAAGACAACATAAACAAATAAAGTGCGTGCGCGCAAGTAGTTTATAAGATAAATATTTAGAGAATAAGATGCGAGCGCGTAAATCGATGATGTTAATTTGTTTTGTTTGTTCTTTACGCATTATTGGTTTAGGTAACCCAATCCAAGTGATGGAAAATAAGTTTGAATTCCTGTTTTCTTTTTGTTGTTCTATTCCTAAGAGACATCTGGCAGAACCGCCAGGTATGTATACATTGTTCGTTTTGGTTTTGTTTATTCGGGTATAAAGCATTAAATACATGCAGTTTCATTTGACAAATTGGTTTTTTCTTTGGTTTCCGTCAAACAAACCATTTATATTAGTTTAGATTAACGGCAAAAAGGCCGAAGAACAAGTTCACACAGGTTCAAGGCGCCATGAGCACCGACTTAAAAACAACGCGAATAACGCGATAGCGCGACGAAAAAGGTCGTGTGAAACGAACCTTAGGTTATGCAGACGCGAGGCATAAAGGCCGACCGACAGCGGCATAACAATCAGGGCGGAAAAAGTAAGTACGGAATACCGTGTAGATCGTGCCTTAGGTTCTACAGATAGCGCGAGTTAAGGTACCACCCACGACGGAAATTAAATAGGAAAGGAAACATGGTCAGCGGTTTAAACGAACCACCGACCCGATCAGTAAAGTATTGGTGCACACGTGTTGTGGGCATCGCGGTCAAGGTAAAATGACCAATGGTCAATCAGCCGGACGCACAGAACCCAAAAAACAGGTACCACGGTGCATGGTAAGCGATTAACGCAAACGACGCGTACGAGCAATGCAAGGGGTGGCTCGAAACGACGGGTGAGTCACATAAAAGATAACGGGATGCCTAATAACGCGATTAATTGGTCGGTATCAATTAAACCAATCCAGGCCATATCGATCGAGTTTCTCGTCAGGAGGACATGCGTGCGAGTCCCCTAAGGACGACTAAACGAACAGCAGTGCGATCGGACCCCTGGATCGCGAAAACGCGAACCACGGCTCCGCCGCGAGAACTGACGGGCGAGCAGGGTCCAACGGTGCCCCTGGGGTACAGCGGTACCATCCGCGACGTTATCCGACCACCGGGTCTCGAGATCTCGAACCAAGCGTAATCTTCGAGATGTCGCGATAGAAATGGACCCAGTGGGTCACGAGGGTGCCTCCCATGAAGGCCCGCCACCGTGTGGTAAGCGGATCGCTAAAACGCAAACCATGAGTCGTAATGTAACGCGAATGACCCAGGTGTGCGGACGGCGTCACGAAATCATCGCCCCGATAGGTAGCGAAGCGCTTCATAATGTAAACGCGAGGTTACGTTTCCAAGCCCTGTAGGGACATTTTACGATGATCGAAGGGAGTAGCGAAACCGCGGTAAAATAATAAGAGTAACCGGGAAACGAAACATCGCGTAGAAGCGGATCGAAGGTTCGCGAAGCCAGGAGAAAGCGGCGAGTCGAGAACATTCTCGAACATTGTGAAAGCGAGCGTACGTGCTTCGAGTCGAATTGAGAGAAGTCGAAGACCAAAAAAAAACCAAGGAATGCGTATCCAAGGTATTGTTCGCGAGCGAGGCATACGCGAACAATTAGCGAGGAACGCGGAAGCGAACAGTAGCCACGCACGGTAGCACAAAGGCCACATCCAACGCAAGCGTGATCGTGGGCGGGCCAATCTCGGAGTGGGGAACCAGCCCGACGGCCGGGAGGCCCAGCGAGACCGGAGCATCGAGGAGTTGCCCGAGAGATCTCACCAGAGCCGGTCGACGAGATACTCCACAACCAAACGGCAATACCCGCGGGCGACGCGTTAGATCGCCAGTACGTGTAGAACAACGCGATAGCATTAGCGATACGTACTTCTTTTCGACCGAATACTTGTATCCTGAAACGGGAAAATAAATTATATTTTACCTATCTAAACGGGAATATTAAATTCACTCGTGTGCGGTACCCTTACCAGATCGATATACCAACCCGATCCTAATCCTTACCTGTCGGCGATCCTACGTCCGCTCGGGGAGATCCAGAGGCGGTCCAGCGGCGGTCCAGAAACGTCCAGTCAGCGGTGCACAGCTGCAGTCCAGAGGTCCGAAATCCGTGGTCCAGCGGCGAAGCAAGGGAACCTGAAACAGAAAGGGGAAAGAGGAATCGGCGGGGCATCGAAAGGTTGGGAAGATAATTCATTTATCATAATACCTTTCTCGGTTTCTTGGTCAAAATCGAGTGGCGACCGTGAAAATTATAAGTAGATTTGAGCTCGAGGGCGTATGATTGATGATCTCGGGTGGACCGTTCGGTCACAGAGACAAATATTTAATTTTAATATCTTTCAGAATGAAGTTTAATCCATACAATGTAATAATGCTACTTTCTGCAACTTTCACTGCTTTCAAATATTCACCAAGTCCGATAACTTCGGAGGAAGAAAAAGTAAAAGAAAACATTGAACGTATGCTGCTTGAAATACAAAACGAAGAATTTTACGTAGAAGAGGAAGAAAATTTAGGTTTTTATGATACATATGAGATTCCAGAACCGGAAAGAGTTGATTCATTTGAGGAAGATGATGGTAAAGTATATCTTCCGGAAGAAGTTATTTGCAGCTCTGTTGAGGCAACAATATCAAATGACTATAAAAGGCAAGCTGTGGAATACTGGAGGAGTGGTAAAACAAGGGGAAAATCGTTTGAAGGAGTTAAAAGAAGGTTCAGAAAAGTTACATCAATACGACAACTACGACGATGGGAGATCCAAATTAGTGAAGGTGGTAGTAGATTGGAAAAATTAGAAAAAATTTTTGCATATACATTAAATTGTTTTAATAAAGCTCTTGAAAGAGGAATTATTATTCATGATATTGACATCGCACGATGGGCTTCTCGAGCACAAGAAGAGGAAAATGCGGCAGGATTCAAAGCTTCAGAAACATGGGTGAAAACATTTAAAATTACATGGCAAAAATAATAGGTAGGGGTGGAGTTAAATTAAAAAATGTGACAAATTTAAAAAATCTGATTACGCCATTGTAAAGAGCACAAAAAGCCATAAACATTTCGTACAAATTTTTTGTCGTTACGCCTTACATGTTCGAAGATATTCGCAAAAAACTATAAAATCCGTTATTTTCGAGGGGTTGTTTCAACCCTTAAACGTCGAGATACGCCGCAAAATAAAACACGTGTCTAATGTTTTTTGATGCTTAACAACATATTCAAAGCGCATCCAAATCGGGTAGGTTCCAAATCGGGTTTTTTCAACCAATAAACGTTGAGATAAGCAGCAAAAAAAATACGAGTCTAATATTTTTTGATGCTCAACAACATATCCAAAGCGCATCCAAATCGGGTAGGGACACTTCCGACCGTTCCCTTGTAAGTAACGCACCTGACAGAAACTTGGAGAGCACGTTTACAACAATTGAAGAATATGTTTGCCGACTATACAATTTTAAAAAAATTAACAGTGTAAACGAAGCAAGAGCTGCTATGTTTTTTAAAACGTACAACATCTTGGACAACGATGACATATTTCGTCTGCCAGCAAATAATATAGACGGGTCAGCTCTACCGCCTTGCAAAATCGAACTGCACCAACATTTGCTTCGGACGACGTACATCGCTAATATTTGGGCCCATGCACATCTTGCTGTTCCAACTAAATTGCACCCGACTGATTACGGCTGGAGAGAAGAGGACAACAAATTTTTGTTCAAATGTTTCGACGGCGATCAGCTACCCCCTTCTCTTGGCGATATTACCATCGAGGAAGAAAAAGAAAGTACTGCAGGTCAGAATTATACTTCACTATTTCTTTATTCAAGTGTAATTTTTAGATTAGTTTTGTTTTTAATTTAAAAATACAGTTTAGAAACAATTAAAACAATTTTTTATTATAACGTGAACACTTTTTATAAATAATATTCTAATTAATTTCAAAATTTTGCTCTTGCGTTATTATATTATTATATTATATATGTATTAAAATTATAAAACTAAATTAAAAAACTTTTTTATGCGATTATTTTTTATGTAATAATATATTATTTATTATATTTGCTTACAGATGATGAGGCTCGGACGCCGATGATTGATATGGATTACAGCGACCACGAAAGCGAGCAAGAGTTTGAGGGCGATGATGAGGAAGACTGAAGAGTAAATGTCTCATACCTCATACGTATTTAAAAAAAAAAACGTAAATTAAAAATTATTTTTGTCAATAAATGCGTTAAATATAATTACATATTTGAATATAATCAATAGCATAATTTAGCGTGAGAGAGAAGCAGCTGATGCCGTGAGATAGGCGCAACGCGCCCGCGCGCATATACGCACCGTTTTATTAATAAAAATCAAGTTATCTGAAACCAAGAAAGCTAAAACTTTGTAAACTTATAGTTATCTGTAACAGTTACACGAAAATAATTGTCCGCTGAGGTTTTCGCAGTGGAAAAGTGCTCAGCTGATGCAGTGAAGGATGCCAAGCGCCCGCGCGCATAGCGATGCGCCGTATCTTTCAGTCGTCAGCTAAGCACTTTTCCACCGCGAAAAACTCAGCGGTCAATTATTTTCGTGAAACTGTTAAAGTTGACTATAACTTCCCCAAATTTCAGCTTTCTTAGTATAAGTTTACTCAGCGCATATTTTTCGCATGTTTGGGCGAGAAGCTGACGTACAACCCCCCACCATGAAGTCAGCTGACTATTATTTTCCGTTTATTTAGATCATAATAAACGTACAAACCAAGTCTCAGATTTCTTTATGTTGGTTTATTTTTATTATAATTATACGTGTGTGGGTGGCTGCCGCGGCAACACCCACCGCAAATGCGCAAGCTGACGGTCACTTCGTTTAGTAGCTGTTTGAAAGTCAAACCGAAATTGCTTAATATTGAGCGCTCGAAATGCACAGCCAGTCACGACCGTCGCGAACCCTCATCACGTGCCTCGACGAACGTTTCGCACGCTTATTCGTCGACGCACCGTGCCTAACGACAGGAACGCGTGTTCTACGCGTTAGCAGCATATGAAAGTACAAAGAAAATATGAAAACAGAATCACCCGCTCCGTGAGTGACTGGCTGCTCATCCACGTTTTCGCGCGTCGCGGCTGCCGAAATCGAGCGCGAAACAGGCAGAATCTCTCGACTCGTCGAATCGTTCGGATCAGAGCAACCGCTGGTCTCGACGACAATTTTCGCTATTAAACTCTTGTGTGCGTGCGACTTATTGTGTGAGCGTGCGAATCGTGTGCTGACTGTAACGTGGACGCCGACGCCCGGAGCTCCGCCAAGATCAAGATTTCCGACGCGAGCACTTACGACGCGCGAGATTCCGACAGCAAGATCTCCGATACTCAGCCTACTCCGACCAGACATATGTGAGGCGCGTCGGGCGTCGCTCTGCTCCACTGCGTGCACGAAATAAACGCTGTTGTGTGTGAATTACGAGGCTTCAAGTTTCTTCCCGCTCCACATCCTTCAGCGAGGCTCAAAGCTCGCGCAACCGACCGTTCGCGCGCTCATCTCTGAGCGAATTCCGGCAATTCAAATCGGGACGATCTCGTCGAGATCGCCTCCCGAACAGTAGCAATACTAAATGAACCATACAGCAAAATCTTAGGTTTCTTAATTTTGGTCATAAAAAATGGCAGCTGGCTCCCGGACTATCATACAGGTGACTCGTTTTGAATTCTATTTCTATTTTCTATTCTAATATCGATTTTGTAATGAGAGCGATACCTTGTTTATTATAAAATCTTATCATAAAACAGTATAAGAAATCTTTAATACACAGTGTGACAATTTTCCACCCAGACTTTCCTCATAAAATCCAAACAATTTAATATTTTTTAAAACTCTTTATTTGTTATTCAAAGTATTCCCCTTCCGTATCTATACACTTTTGACAGCGACTCAATAGCGATTCAAATGAGTGGTACATGTCCTCGACCGGTACTGCCTTTAGTTGTCGCGTCGCCGCAGTTTTAATGGTATCTACATCCTCGAAAAAACAACCCTTAAGTACTAATTTCAGTTTCGGGAACAGAGAGAAGTCACCAACAAATCGAGCATAGACCTTTCTTTTGCCCAAATCTTCCGTAATAATTTGGCGGATTGTCTCTCGGTTGATGTGCAAGTCAGAAATCATCCTGACACTTGCATTCTCATCGTCGGCTAGGTAATCGCCAACTTTTTTGATTGTATCGGCGTTGCGAGTCGTTCGAGGCTTCGGTTCTCGTTTATCGTCTTCAATTGATTCGCGACTTTCGCAAAAACGTTTATGCCAATCGAAAACTGTTGCTCGGGATAAACACTCATCGCCGTAGACTTTTTTCATCGATTCGAATGTTTTTGTGGCATTTATGCCTGATTTAGCATGGAATTTTATGATACTGCGTTGTTCCATTATAATTTTCCGACACAATTCTTTTTTGGGGTGTCACGTGAAATGTCATAACGCAGTCATCTTACGTGGCACAGCGTTCAAACTTCGCTTGACGTATAGAAGACATTCCCACCTTTCTAACGATTATAGTTCCGACAAATAGCGCCACGCTTTTAAGCGGGAGATTTAAAGTCTGGGTGGAAAATTGTCACACTGTGTAATTTGATTTTGAAATATGCAAATATATGTTAAATTATTATTTAATTTACCTTAGACATACTTTACATAGAGTAGAATAATTCAATTATACATTTAAATTCATTATTAGCATGTCAAAGTGATGAAAAGTATTGCTCTCTTTATCTTACGGCCACTACGGTATATGTCTCTCTCTCCCCCTCCCTCCCTCCCTCCCTCCTATAATTGTTTATAACAATCGTTTTTGAAAAATGTTAATAAAGTAATTGTTATTTTAATGCGGTAGTCTTCTACAAGTACAGGAGAATGTGTTTCTATAATTATTTTGTCTTCAACTGATTGTTTTCATTTTTATTTTATTTTTCGTTGTAGGTCCGTATTGGCTATCCTCGTCTTACTCATTGTGAACTTGTATTAAACTATCCTCGTCTTTCGTATAGAAGTCGTACCCTAATTTAATTCATAGGGAGGAAGTATTAAACTATCCTCGTCTTTATGTACGCGGCATAAGTCTGTCTCTCTCAGATTCGTGAAGCAAATATTCAATTTTCAATCTCATTTATTAATTTAATTAATTTAGATAGAAAACTGGGATTAACGCCATTGACATTTGAGGACATGAAAAACTCGATTTTTAACATAATAATTAGGTGTCAAAATTTTTGTTCAAAAATGAAATTTGTTATAGCCAAAACGTATAAAAAACCAAGAATATTAATATAGAAGTAGTCCGGTCTTCCTAAGTTTAAATGATAAAAAGTTTAAAAATAAATTCAAAATTAAGCGACCCAACTGGCCAGTTCCTATTTAATTTGACTCACGACGTTTCGACCACAATTTGGTCCTTATCAAGTGAGATATTATACATAATTAAGTACACAGCAATACATTGTGTCCAAGCTACATCGTCGAACGCCACGCTAGAAACGAATATGTCAATATGAATATGTCGAATATAAAAGCGGGAGACATATCGGAGGTAAATCGTAAAAAATTACATGTTAGGTGCGTCAAAAGAATAAAATAATAAAATTCTGAGAGTCGCAAATGTAAAATGTGAAGAAACTTAGACTGCCCATTTTCTCCACTAGATCCGTCCCGTGCCATATTCAAAGTCACAATGATACGAATTATACACAATGACAAATTACAATAAGATGTACAATTCCGAAAGTGCCGTATGACAAACCAAATCATAAACTAAATTAACGTGTTCTAAAATACTACAAAAACAGACCGAACTCCGTTACATGTTATACAACCTCGATAACTCGATCGTATATCGCGGGCAAATTCTCCGTATCTTTCTGGAGGTTGACAGTGCATTTGCATTTCTTGATGAAAAACATTTCGGAAATCTCTCTTTTTTTGAAATGTCTTTTCTTATACAGAATTTTCGGATTGAGCCAATCGAAATCGTGGTTTTGAGTGAGACGATGTTTAGTTACAACCGAATGATTATCGACATGCCTTTTGATATCGTTCCGATGTTCTTTTATGCGTGTCTCTAAATGTCTCTTCGTTTGTCCGATGTAACAAGAATTGCAGTTTACACAATCGATCTCGTATACAAGTTCAGTCTGTTTGGAAGGCTGTAATCTGTCCTTCCCTTTCTTAATTACACAATCTAGTTTCTTCGGAACCGTCAGAAGCGTCTTAAATTTGACACCCCTTATTGTATGTTCGATATTAGCGCTGAGGCCTTCGACATACGGTATCGTTACAGAGTTGACAGGATCTCGACGCACTTGTGTGTCTGCACTCGCATCAACCGGATTATTCACTTTTTTTATTAGCTCGCCCTGTAGGACATTAATGTACTTATTGACGACATCAATCGGAAAACAGTCATTTAAGAGTGTTTTTCTAACTGTTGAGATATTATTAGAGTGAAACCGAGTATTAAAAAGTAAAATAGCCCTATCGACTAGATTCCGTATAATGTTAACTTTATATTTGAAAGGGTGGTTTGAGAAATAATTGATGTAGCGTCCCGAGAACGTTGGTTTTCTGTACCAGTTTGTTATTAATGAGTTATTTTCTCGAATCACCGTGGTGTCCAGGAAGTTTAATGCACCATTTGTTTCCATTTCGTAAGTGAATTTTAATCTTGTGTGATAGTTATTAAATGTCTTAAGTAGCTCATCGATTTTTGACTTTGGGACTACCGCAAAAATGTCGTCAACGTATCTACGATAAAATGATATAATAAAACTCAGTGACTGCAGACAGTGTGTTTCCAGATCCTCCATAACTAAATCTGCGAGAATCGGGGAGAGGGGAGATCCCATCGGACTACCGAAAATCTGTTCGTAAAATTGTCCGTTAAAGCAGAAACTAGTAAGCAGAAACTAGTAGAGCTTAAGATCAGGTCTATCGCGTGCGTGAACTGAGGAAGACTGAGTTTAGTTTTCTTGGCAATATGATTCCATCGTTTTTCTATGGCTTTGATGACCAAGTCTTTAGGGATGTTAGTAAAAAGTGCGGTCACATCTAACAAAACCAATATATCGACATTCTCAATTCTCACACCGCCTATCATTTCAACGAAAGACCAACCTTGACTGTCTTTGACATGTGAATAAGGTTTAGGTACAGATTGGTCAAGAGTATTGTGTAATAATCTAGCTACTTCATACAATGGACTCCCCAACGCGGAAACGATAATACGGAGTGGGAAGACATTCTTATGTATTTTCGGTAGTCCATAACAGCGTGGGAGGTTCCCGTTAGTGCAATTAAGTCGTTTATATCCCTTTTCACTGATGATGTCTTTGTTATACCAAGTTTTAATTAGTTCATTGATCTTTGTAGTTATTCTATTTATCGGATTCTTATTTAATTTTTTGTATGTAGAACTGTTACTGAGCAACTCGGTCATTTGATTAAGATACGTGTTCTTATCCATAATTACGATAACTTGGCCTTTGTCAGCTTTAGTAACAAAGACATCATCATTTTCCCGGAGAAACTTTGCGCAATAATTGAATTCCTGCGAAATGTATCTGTCTATATATTTGATGTGTTTGTCATTACTTAAAAATGTATATAGTGAATTGGCTATACGGGTACGTGAAAGTTTAAAATGGCGGATATGAAACTTTAATAATTATAATCAATCATATCAGAAAATAACTTAAAATTTCCCGGAACTATTCCTATTGGCTTAGAATCATGCATAATTGTAAAATAATAAAATATATAACTATTATTACGTAAACAAATATGAATCGAACGGATATCGTTCTTGAGCCATTCGTGGCTACTCTTCTGCATATAAAAGAATGAAATAATACGTGTATAGTGTGATTAGTGTAATGATGCTGTAAATGTCTTGGAAACTGACTAGTGGAAATATCAATATAAAAGTAAGTATTGTTTAAAGATGTAACGAACAGCGCGTAATATTGTCGCTTGTTCGTTTCGCGAGCGCACATACCGTTGATAATGTCGACATTATCGAAGAATAATTAATAAAATGTACATTAATGATAGTATAAGGTATCGCATTATAGTTAAAGTATAATATAGGTCATAAGTATAAATATATATACAGGGTGTCACTGAATGTTTGGTACTTTTCTCATATTTAGATAGAGCGAGCCAAACTGAGTCGAAAAGTCATGTACCATTTTGCAATTTTCGCGATAGTTGATGAGTTATTAATGATTAAAAATCGCCGTATTAGCCCGGCTCACCGCCAAATCCAAGCGCGCGGTGAGATGCGGCCGCCCCGCGTTCGGCGTGCGGGCAGTTGTTTACTACAAGCGGCAATGATGACACGGCGCGACGCACGAGCGGCGCGTAACGCCGGGCCCCCGTCCTGAGCGATGATAGTTTCTCGCCTTTTTTAAACAGAAATAAAATTTTCTAACATAGAAAAATTTTTTGTGCGTACGTATGTACATACGTGTGTACATGCATACACCCAGGAACATATCAATTGTACTGCTTAAAAAAGCGATTACTCAATTTACTTTTTTTCTTTTAGTAAGTAACGGTTGTCTTTAAGAAAGAATATTTTCTTGATGATAGTCTTAAAATGTACAAATTTTAGAAAGAGTCTTTATCATGTACTCGAAAGAAGAATTTATACTCCTTCAAAGAACATAATAAAATTTTATCAAAGAAAAGTCAAAATAATAAATAAAGTAATATGAGGACCCTCGAGATTATAAAATAGGAGAAGTCAAGGCTATGAGGGTCAGACGCAGATCACAGTGCGTAATATCAGAAATAACTGATTTATTCGTCGTTTTGATACATTACATCGATCCGTACGTTTCGGCTCAGTTTTGAGCCATCTTCAGCGGTAGTTACAGAAATTAAGTTACACGTTCTCCGTACCGTATGGTGAGTATACTGATTCAAAGTATCAGAAAAATAGACCAATTGATCCATATCTGTAAATTTGTTCAATTAATGTTGAGATATTAAAAAAATCCCTTAGGAAACTCACCATTCGGTCTGAAAAACGTGGAATACAGAGCCATGTACATAATGAATACTCTCTGCGAGAAGACTTGACGATCTTATCGACACGACACATGCACAGCAATGATATGAAAGGTCTTGCAAGAAGAGGCATGTCGTAGGTCAACACACCGGCGAGGATTATAACAAAGCACGATTTGACACCGTCTCAAAATGACACGGATTTTTTGCATCATGCATATGTCACGGTTTTGAGCAAATTGTAATCCATGCTCATGAACTTTGGTCGTTGGCAAATCGGGGTTTTACTATTGGTACATGTAATATTGTGACGGTGTCAAATCGTGCTTTGTTATAATCCTCGCCGGTGTGTTGACCTACGACATGCCTCTTCTTGCAAGACCTTTCATATCATTGTGTGTCGTGTCGACAAGATCGTCAAGTCTTCTCGCAGAGAGTATTCATTATGTAAATGGCTCTGTATTCCACGTTTTTCAGACCGAATGGTGAGTTTTCTAAGGGATCTTTTTAATATCTCAATATTAATTGAACAAATTTAAAGATATGGATCAATTGGTCAATGTTTCTGATACTTTGAATCAGTAAACTACTCACCATACGGTACGGAGAACGTGTAACTTAACTTCTGTAACTACCGCTGAAGATGGCTCAAAGCTGAGCCGAAACGTACGGATCGATGTAATGTATCAAAACAACGAATAATTTCTGATATTACGCACTGTGATCTGCGTCTGACCCTCATAGCCTTGACTTCTCCTATCAAAATAATTAGCAAATCGAATTTTTGTTTTAATTTTATATTCTTAACTGAAGAACTGAATAATTAGAATTTAGAATATTATTTATTTTAAGTAATATTATCAAGAAAACATTTTTTGTAAAGATCATCGTTACTTAAAAGAAGAGAAAACTGAGTAATTGGTTTTCTTAGCACTAGAATGATATTTTTTTGCGTGTGCGTATACGGCATGCCATTTTACTATTTAATACCATCATAAAAATTCTACCAAATTAAATTGATACTCAAAGAAAAGAAATTATTATTGTGTCTAGACATACTTATAATTTATCGAATTATTGTTAAGCTATAATTGAAAATGCAGAATTACAATTATGTCTAGACAAAATATTAATTCTGAATTTATTTTACGTTATGACATAAAAAATTTTCGG
Source organism: Temnothorax nylanderi (assembly GCF_030848795.1). Taxonomy (NCBI): domain Eukaryota; kingdom Metazoa; phylum Arthropoda; class Insecta; order Hymenoptera; family Formicidae; genus Temnothorax; species Temnothorax nylanderi. The sequence goes on from NW_027249430.1 coordinate 163,628, forward strand.
GAATTAAAATTATGTACATAATTGTAATTCCCGAATTTTACTTATGTACGCAATTTAAATACTTGAATTTATACTCTTTCAAAGAACATTATAAAATTTTATCAAAGAAAAGTCAAAATAATAAGCAAATCGAATTTTTGTTTTAATTTTATAATCTTAATTGAAGAATTAAACAATTTGAATTCAGAATATTACTTGTTTTAAGTAAAGAGAGTAAACAGTTACTTAAAAAAAGAGAACTAAAATAGAGAAATTGGTTTTCTTAGCACTAGAATAATATTTTTTGCGTGTGAATTTTGCGGACATAAATAGCAATCGCGATATAAGATCGCGAGCCAAAAAATAATTATTTTTTCTTTCTGTGGCAAGAAAATGATAGAGCGCTATCATTTCCACACACTACCTTGCGGCAGATAGCATGGTGTATTTTTTTAAGTTGTATTCTTAGTAGGTCTAATCCATTTTGTATTAAAATATTCTCATATTTTAATGAAAGAACTGTTCGAAGTGCCTTCCTCGTTCTCGTATACAGAGTTCGGCCCTTCGATTAATATTGCGCGTCGCGCGGTGCGCCATTTCCGGCGTGATGGTATCGAAAGCTGCGAGAATTTCTTCTCGTACCTCAGTTTCTGTACCACCACGCCGGTGTACTCGACTAAATCTTTCATGTAACCCCAAACGAAATAGTCGAGCACGTTAATATCCGGCGACCGCGCCGGCCAAATGATTGTGCCACTTCGACCCATCCATCTGTCCAGATATCGCGCGTCTAAAACATTTCGCGCCTGTCGCGAAAAATGCGCATTTTCCAGTTACGATGGGGCTCCTGCGGATTTTTCGCGAAAGGCGCGAAATGTTTTAGACGCGCGATATCCAGACAGATGGATGGGTCGAGGTGGCCTAATCATTTGGAAAAAGGCACTTCAAACAGTTCTTGCATTAAAATATGAGAATATTTTAATGCAAAGTGGATTAGACCTACTGGGGGTACCATTGCACTTAAAAAAATGCGCCATGCTATCTGCCGCAAGGTGGTGTGTGGAAATGATAGCGCTCTATCATTTTCTTGCCACAGAAAGAAAAAATAATTATTTTTTTTCTCTTCCTTTTTTTAAGCATAACATAAAATAAATTCGGAATTAATATTTTGTCTAGACATAATTTTAATTCTGCATTTTCAATTATAGCTTATTAATAATTCGATGAATTATAAGTATGTCTAGACATAATAATAATTTTTTTTCTTTGAGTATCAATTTAATTTGGTAGAATTTTTATGATGGTATTAAATAGCAAAACGGCGTGCCGTATACGCACACGCAAAAAATTATCATTCTAGTGCTAAGAAAACCAATTACTCAGTTTTCTCTTCTTTTAAGTAACGATGATCTTTACAAAGAATGTTTTCTTGATAATATTACTTAAACTAAATAATATTCTAAATTCTAATTATTCAGTTCTTCAGTTAAGCATATAAAATTAAAACAAAAATTTGATTTGCTAATTATTTTGATAGGAGAAGTCAAGGCTATGAGGGTCAGACGCAGATCACAGTGCGTAATATCAGAAATAACTGATTTATTCGTCGTTTTGATACATTACATCGATCCGTACGTTTTGGCTCAGCTTTGAGCCATCTTCAGCGGTAGTTACAGAAGTTAAGTTGCACGTTCTCCGTACCGTATGGTGAGTAGTTTACTGATTCAAAGTATCAGAAACATTGACCAATTGATCCATATCTTTAAATTTATTCAATTAATATTGAGATATTAAAAAGATCCCTTAGAAAACTCACCATTCGGTCTGAAAAACGTGGAATACAGAGCCATTTACATAATGAATACTCTCTGCGAGAAGACTTGACGATCTTGTCGACACGACACACAATGATATGAAAGGTCTTGCAAGAAGAGACATGTCGTAGGTCAACACACCGGCGAGGATTATAACAAAGCACGATTTGACACCGTCACAATATTACATGTACCAATAGTAAAACCCCGATTTGCCAACGACCAAAGTTCATGAGCATGAATTACAATTTGCTCAAAACCGTGACATATGCATGATGCAAAAAATCCGTGTCATTTTGAGACGGTGTCAAATCGTGCTTTGTTATAATCCTCGCCGGTGTGTTGACCTACGACATGCCTCTTCTTGCAAGACCTTTCATATCATTGCTGTGCATGTGTCGTGTCGATAAGATCGTCAAGTCTTCTCGCAGAGAGTATTTATTATGTACATGGCTCTGTATTCCACGTTTTTCAGACCGAATGGTGAGTTTCCTAAGGGATCTTTTTAATATCTCAACATTAATTGAACAAATTTACAGATATGGATCAATTGGTCTATTTTTCTGATACTTTGAGTCAGTATACTCACCATACGGTACGGAGTGTGTAACTTAATTTCTGTAACTACCGCTGAAGATGGCTCAAAACTGAGCCGAAACGTACGGATCGATGTAATGTATCAAAACGACGAATAAATCAGTTATTTCTGATATTACGCACTGTGATCTGCGTCTGACCCTCATAGCCTTGACTTCTCCTATTTTAATCTCGAGGGTCCTCATATTACTTTATTTATTATTTTGACTTTTCTTTGATAAAATTTTATTATGTTCTTTGAAGGAGTATAAATTCTTCTTTCGAGTACATGATAAAGACTCTTTCTAAAATTTGTACATTTTAAGACTATCATCAAGAAAATATTCTTTCTTAAAGACAACCGTTACTTAATAAAAGAAAAAAAGTAAATTGAGTAATCGCTTTTTTAAGCAGTACAATTGATATGTTCCTGTGTGTATGCATGTACACACGTATGTACATACGTACGCACAAAAAATTTTTCTATGTTGTTAGAAAATTTTATTTCTATTTAAAAAAGCGAGAAACTATCATCGCTCAGGACGGGGGCCCGGCGTTACGCGCCGCTCGTGCGTAATCATCGCCGCTTGTAGAAAACAACTGCCCGCGCGCCGACCGCGGGGCGGCCGCATCTCGCCGCGCGCTTGGATTTGGCGGTGGGCCGGGCTAATACGGCGATTTTTAATCATTAATAACTCATCAACTATTGCGAAAATTGCAAAATGGTACATGACTTTTCGACTCAGTTTGGCTCGCTCTATCTAAATATAAGAAAAGTACCAAACATTCAGTGACACCCTGTATATGTATTATAGATATTATAAGTATCGCACTATAGTTGAAGAATAATATAATGGAAGGAACGCGGAAATAACTAAACAGCATATATTTTGATTAGTTCGTTTATTAAGCGTGCTACATCCATTGAATGTACCGGCACACGTCGCTCTCGGAAAATCACGCGATTTTCGCGTGACGCTCTCACGTATCCGCGTGGACCCTAGTCCCTTACCCCGGGACCCCACCGAACTGGGGGTATAAATACAGGCCCCGCGGGCCGGATACTTCACTTCTGTTTCGACTTTTCGGTTTTCACATTCGGTTCCGACATTTCGACTTCACATTATCTGAGAGCAACGTGAGCTGATTTCGAACTTAGCCTCGAGCGCGTATACTGTGATCGAACTTAGCCGCGAGCGCGTTTTCTGCGATTGAACTTAGCCGCAGCGCGGGGAACGCCAATCGAACTTAGCCGCGGGCGCGTATCTTGCGATCGGACTTACCCGCGAGCACGAACCGCTGCACCTCCTCGCAGCACGCACCGTTGTCGATGTGCCCGCGATCCTACCTGTAAAAAGGCATCAAAGTGTGAGTAGGTAAGCTAGGTGGTTTCTAACCAAAGTGGCGGTGCTCGAGGGGGTGGTGAGGGGCGGGGGGGGGGGTATACCGCGGGGGGGGGTACCGCGTTTTCGGGCGCCGCGAGGAGGAGGAGGGGGAAACCGCGTTGTTTGCCGCGCCGCGGGCGGGGGAGGGGGGAACCGTGTTTCCGGCGCCGCGGGGGAGGGGTCCGCGGGGTGAGAGGACTCGCGTTTCCGGCGCCGCGGGAGAGGGGTCCGCGGGGTGAGGGGACCCGCGTTCGCGTTTTCGCCGCGCCGCGGGGTGAGGGGCGACCGCGTTCGCGTTTTCGCCGCGCCGCGGGGAGGGGCGACCGCGTTCGCGTTTTCGCCGCGCCGCGGAGTCCGCGTGCAATGGCCGCGTTGGTCCGCGTGACGTCACACGGCACGCTCCCGCTCGCGTTATCTCCCCCTCGTAGATGTTCTCTCGCGCCCCCGTCCCCCGTTCGCGCGCGTCTTCACGGTCGCGCGCGATCCCTCTCCCCCGTTCGCGTTATCTCTTTCTCTCTCGCGCGCGGTCTCTCGCGCTCCCGTCACCCATTATAGTTAAATCATTTTTATATTATTTTAAGTGATTTATTTATTGGAAATAAGAGGAAGAATATTTAATAATTTATACGAGACAGATGAGAAAACGTTTAATGATCGCGCGACGAGTGCGGCACGCGCATTCTTATCGAGAGTTACCGCTCTGTAATTCTAAACCGCTGACGGTGGACAAGGGAACGGTAGACAGAAGGAAAGATAATTTTAGATACAGTGATATGCATTTTAATATACATTTATTTCTCATATAATGCATCGTGTATAATATTATCTGCAGCATACGCCAACAGTTCACAATCAATAATCGAATTTTTATCATAAAATTCACGCAAGATTCTAATTGCATTACATTTATCGGTGATACAATTTTGGCGTAAAATAGTTACAAATTGTTTAAATTTTTCACTTACGCCATGAACATTTTGGCATAGTTGAAAATACACATTCTCGACGCAATGTTCTAGTTCGAACAGGAAGAGTACAGTTGATGGTTTCATGTACAAGCTGGTGGCGCACGATGTCAATTTTACAATATCTGCGTCACGTATTTTAACGAGTTCCAGATCTCGAAACGCTAGCGATGATGGCGCCGGTGACTGCACAAATCGCTGAATATCTGCACGTTTTTCGGTGAATGTCACCCACGTTGCATGAGGCAGAATTATCCGATTGCCTCGATTATCACCAATAAGTATATCCACAGAGAACATAGGTCCCGCGTTGATTCCAACATCCAAAAATTTATATGCTGTCGATGTCAAGGCAAATCTCCTTCCCAAAATACGAGGCGTGTAGCGGGGTTTATCAAAACTGAAAAAATACAATTATGTTTATAAAAAATTTTGTTTTGCACAAGTATATACGAAAATTAGCAGTACTTACTTATTGTGCTGTTTCTCGCACGTTTCATCCTGAATCGGAACGTAGTATTTCGCACCGTGAGTGTTCATCGTAACTGGAGGCTGTTTGCGACGTACTCGAACCGTATCAAACTCTTGACTGCGCTCTAGAATCCTCGCAGACCATTTATACGTACAATAAACTGCAAATCTTGCAAATAGCGCCAATGTATGGCTGCTGCATGGTGACCACCACCACATATATGTTAAATGTGATAACTTTGTCAAGAACATTCGTGATGAGATCACCTCATCGGGCATCAAATATGATTTTTTTTTAAGAGCATACGTGTCTCGCGATGATTTTATCGAACACGTGCAAAACTGCAAATTTTGCAATTTCGCATAAATAAATAAAGCGACATCGTTTTCAAGAACATACGTGTCTCGCGATAATTTTATCGAACACGTGTAAAACTGCAAATTTTGCAATTTCGCATAAGTCAATGGAGCGTTATTGTTTTCAAGAACATACATGTCTCGCGATGATTTCATCGGACACGTGCAAAACTGCAAATTTTGCAAATAGCGCCGATGTACGGCTGCTGCAATGATACAGATCAAATCACCGAAAGTCAATGGCGCGATATCGTTTTCAAGAACATACGTGTCTCGCAATGATTTCATCACACACGTGTAAAACTGCAAATTTTGCATTTTTTCGGAAGGCGCAAATGTACGGATGCTGAGATGAAATTAGATATGATAAAAAAGCAAACGATGCATCATTAGTAGAATATAAATTGACGAATCTGGGGGATACGCTCAGTAGTCGAGGACTGGAAGTCGCGAGTACAACAAAGTGTGTCATAAAGAGGATCGTGTAATAACATGGAGCAAGAGTTGTTGGACCAATCCACCCTTTTAAATTCGAGGGAAGACTTTGCCGCGTGGGAGCAACGATGCGACGAGTTTATCGAATCGTTGGAAGAACAAAGCCGAATTAAACGGCCGCGATTATCGATCGATCCTAAACAGTCATCGATCGGTCTCAAACAGTCGTTGGTCGCCTGTATCGCACGACTCGAAGGTCTGAAAGACTCGGTACGTCAACGTTTTGTGCACGTGGGTGCAGGATACAGTGCGAGTGAGACAGGACTCAGATGGCGCGAGATAGATACGGCCTTTGAAAGTCGTATACCGGTGTGGTAATAAATTCCAAACACATTGACCCTCATCAATTTCTCAAAGATGCGAGAGACATTGTACTCGATCGTGTGCGGAACGTCATGCAACGACATGACAATGTAAAAATAAACACAATGTTTAATGGTAAATTTGTTGCGGGCGACAAACGCGCGAATAAAAGTATCGCTACGAGAAACTATGAACTCTTCCGTGAGTCCGATCTGTGTGAGTGGTACAAGCGACACGTCATCGAGCCTACCCTAACATCGCTGGAGGAATTCCAGGAACGTGATAGCGGATGGGCGTTGTCGCGTATACTTAATTTGACTGTTAACGTAAACAAATATAATCCATTGCACGCGGGGTGTTTTGTGGAAATACCGCGAGAAATTAAAATGAAGAGAGCGGTGATAAACGTGCGATCAATGAACAATGCATGTTTCGCATGGTCAGTGACGGCTGCTCTGCATCCAGTCCAAAGACATGCAGATCTGCAATTGTCATATCCTCATTACACGTCGGTGCTAAATCTTACAAACATTAAATTTCCAATGACGGATCAAATTAAAAATTTTGAAGATCACAACGACATCTCCATCAACGTGTACGGCATCGAGAAAAAAAACAAGGAACTTGCTATCTTGCCAATACGGGTTACTGGTCGAAAGATGAACAGACATGTAAATCTGCTGTACATGCAGGACGACAATGTTGGACATTTTGCGTGGATCAAGAACCTGTCCCGCCTCGTGAGCTCGCAATTGAGCAAGAAAAAGAACAAAAAATACTTTTGCGATCGGTGAGTATACATCCTAATAAATAATAAAAATAATTTTTACGTAAAAGATATATAAAAAATTTCTTTATTTACAGATGTTTGCACTACTTCAACTCCAGCGAGAAATTGGAAGCCCACACCGTCGACTGTCAGGAGATAAACGACTGCGCGATCAAGTTACCGAGCGATAACGACAAGTGGTTGGCTTTCAAGAATCACAACAGGAAGGAACGAGTTCCGTTTATCGTATACGCCGACCTGGAATGTACCCTGGAGAAGATGGAAGCGGATCCGGAATCGTCCAGGTACACATATCATCATCATCGCGTGTTTAGCATAGGGTACTACGTGCGTTGCTCGTATGACGACTCATTATCAATGTATCGGTTTCGTCGCGATAAGGATTGCGTCGCGTGGTTCGCTGAGGAGCTAAGACGTTTAGCTCACGACGTAAAGACAATCTTGTCCACTAATATACCCATTGCGGGTTTCACGCGAGACGAGTGGGAAAAGTTTAACAGCGCCACGCACTGTCACATGTGCGAAAAACCGTTCAAGCCAGACGACGTGCGAGTACGCGATCATTGTCATCTGACCGGTCAGTACAGAGGTCCCGCGCACTCAAACTGTAATCTGAACTACAAAGATTCGCATTGCATTCCCATAGTTTTTCATAATTTATCTGGCTACGACGCGCATTTTATTATAACGGAAATAGCAACAGCGTACGAAGGACATGTAGACTTACTCCCAATCACAAAAGAGAAATACATTTCATTTACGAAAAACGTTAAAAGTACCGAAGATAAAGATAAGAAAACTTGCGTCAAATTGCGATTTATCGATTCGTACAAGTTTCTCACCGCTAGTCTCGACAAATTGGCATCTTATCTCAGCAAGGATAAACTGCGAATATTGCAACGCGAATTTTGTAAAATATCCGCAGAAAATTTTGATTTGCTGACACGAAAAGGCGTATTTCCGTATGAGTACATTGACTGCGTCGAAAAGTTGGAGGACTCGTGTTTACCACCGCGCGACTGGTTTTATAGTTCATTGACAGGTGACACCGTATCCGAGAGCGATTACGCGCACGCCGTCAACGTCTGGCAGCGGTTCTCCATTCGAACGCTCGGTGACTACAGCGATTTATATCTCAAAACCGATGTCTTGCTGTTGGCCGATATCTTTGAAAATTTTCGCGATAGCTGCGTCGCGAGTTATGGGCTTGATCCGGCATATTATTATACTCTACCGGGTTTTACGTGGGACGCTATGTTGAAGCATACACGTATCAATTTCGAATTGCTCACCGACATTGACATGGTCATGTTTATCGAACGCGGTATACGCGGCGGTTTGAGTCAATGTTCAAACAGATACGCGCTGGCCAACAACAAGTACATGCAGTCGTACGATCCATCGAAACCGTCGTCATATCTGATGTATTTCGACGTAAACAACTTATACGGCTGGGCAATGTGTCAACCATTGCCTTACGCAGATTTTCAATGGGTCGACGACGTAACCGATTTTAATGTTATGGATGTTGCGGTGGATTCCACGATAAGCTACATTCTCGAAGTCGACTTGGAATATCCGCAACATCTTCACGACGCGCACACTGACCTACCGTTTTGTCCGACGCGCGATAAACCACCCGGTAAGCGGCAGGACAAGCTCCTCGCAACATTATACGATAAGAAACGTTATGTCATACATTATCGCAACCTGCAGCAGTGCACTCGTCACGATCTCCGTATATCAAAGATTCACCGCATATTGAAATTCGCGCAATCTCCATGGCTTCGCGATTATATAGAACTTAATACAAAATTTAGAACATTGGCCAAAAATGATTTCGAGAAAAATTTATACAAATTGATGAACAATGCTGTGTTTGGCAAAACCATGGAGAACGTGCGCAATCACGTTGACGTGCGACTCGTGACTCATTGGGAGGGTAGATACGGCGCGGAGGCATTGATCGCGAAACCAAATTTTCATAGCCGAAGCGTCTTTTCGGAGAATCTAGTAGCAATAGAAATGCGAAAACTCGAGGTGAAGTTCGACAAACCAATCTACGTGGGTATGTGCATCCTCGATATATCCAAGACATGTTTGTACGAATTTCATCACGAGTACATGTTACCGTTGTATCGCGACAAATGTAAAGTCACGTACACCGATACGGACAGTCTCATTTATCACATCGAGTGCGACGATGTGTATGACACCATGAAGCGCCACATTATTAGATTTGACACTAGCGATTACGCGGTCGATAATGCGTACGGTATCCCACTCGCCAATAAAAAAGTTCCGGGCTTAATAAAAGATGAAAACAACGGTGCGATAATGACCGAATTCGTCGGGCTTAGAGCAAAGATGTACGCCTTGCGAGTAGACGGTAAGAAAGATACGAAAAAAGCTAAAGGTGTTAAGAGTAACGTCGTAGCCAGGTCGATAACGTTCGACGATTACACGCGGTGTCTGCGCGACGAAATTAAAATGACGCGACAGCAAGCCTGCATAAGATCCAAACAGCACGAGGTATACACCGTGTCCGAAACAAAAATAACTCTAAGTCCGTACGATGATAAGCGATACATTATACCCGGTTCTACCGAGACACTGCCATGGGGGCATTATAAAATATCATTGTAAAATACAATTGTAAATACATTTAGATATGTATGAAAATAAATGACTCATTTGTATGTATAATATGTTTTTATATTGTAATAAATTTTTACAATACATTATTTTTGTGTATCCATGAATTGTGTGAATTATCAAATTCTAACCACTTTACATAAACCTCATCCCCCCTTTTGCGCAAAACTTTTTCAACGAGATACACGTCGGGATTAGCAACGCGATGTAACTCGTATTCGTAGAAGCCGCCGGCGACGGGTTTTCCGCAGGAATCTTCCAACAGATACGTCACGGGATTAGTTTTCTGCACTTTGATGATTCTAAACACCTCCGTGGTCCAATTTGGCGTGTATCCTTTCTCGAAGATTGTCTTGAATTTACTCACGCGTACCGTGTCGCCCACTTTGAATCGCGCGGGAGCAGCGATCTTTACGTGGCTGTACACCGTTGTTAGGAGCTTGTCGGCGATCGCGGGGGTAACATCGATGGGTCGCATGCCAATAGTTCGATGCTTTCGCGCGTTGTAATCCGATACGAGACCCGGCAGCGAGTCGATCCATTTGTAATTTCCGTTGAGCGTAAACATTTTCCACATATCGTTCTTGAGCGTGCGATTGAATCGTTCGACGACCGATGCCTTCATTACGGAATAGGTCGAATAGTGATTGATATTATGTTTCTTCAAGAGTTTCTGCACGTTTGCGTTGTAAAATTCTTTCCCCTTGTCAGTCTGCAGATTTTTCGGACATCTTCCGCCGTCTCGAATTATTTTCGCTATCGCCGTAGTAACCTCGGTTCCGCTCTTGGCCTTCAGCGGTACGGCCCATGCGTGCTTGCTCAGCACGTCGAAAACGGTGAGTATGTAGTAGTAGCCTCTGTTGAATCGCGTGTATGGACGCATCTCGACCACATCCGCCTGCCACAGGTCATCGTATCCGCGCACTATGACGCGTCTTCGCAAAAAATTTCTTCTCGCAGGAGCGTGTAGTTCTTCCACCAGCCTCCGTTTCTCAGTTAATTGCTTCTTACTAGCCATGACGCTGACGCGCAACTGACGCAGAGATCAGGGGCCCTATTCTTGAAATAGTTGCGTATACGCAAGTGATGAGTTGCGAATGATCGCAATGGAAAATCCCTAGGCCCCTATTCTTGAAATAGTTTCGTATACGCAAGTGATGAGTTGCGAATGATCGCAATGGAAAATCCCTAGAACAGTATTCTTGACAGTCGCAAGTGGTAACGTATACGCAATTTATTATTCGCAATGCAACGAATGGGTCCCACTATACGTTTCAAGAGAAACGTATAAGTTATACTGTGAAGAAAACAGAAAGTTAGGCTATTAAAAAATGGATGTGGAAGACATCCTAGTACATGCACCAGTTTTCCATATATTAGAAAATGCTGATATAGCAGAAGAACGGGAGAGAATTTTCCACAACAGAGATGATCCTTTTGAGTTATCAAATAAAAAGTTTATTCAAATTTTTCGATTAAGTAAACCTGCAGCAAGATATGTTATTGATCTCGTTGAACCATATCTAACTGCTCAAACAAGAATTTCTGCAATTGATTCGACAACAAAGGTAATTATTCTAAAATTAAGATTCTACAATTAAGATAATATTTGTGCATAATGCACATAAATACAAAAATCTACAGGTTATGACAGCATTGCGATTCTTTGCAAGTGGTTCGTATCAAATGGATATCGGTAAAAATATTTATATGGCAGTGAGTCAACCAACAGTATCTCGTTGCATAAATGAAGTAATAAATGCAATGACAAGGCAAGAGATTATGGACCAATGGATAAAATTTCCTTCTACCTTAGCGGAATTGAATGAATTACGAATACAGTAAGAATACATACAAATTTTCTATATGATATAAAATATATAATTATATAATGTTAATTTTTTTACAATTATATTACTATTTTTTGTTTCAGATTTTATACAAGATATGAACTACCAGGCACTATTGGATGTATCGATTGCACTCACATCGCAATCTTTCCTCCAACAGGACATAATAATCCCGAGCATATATACGTCAACAGAAAAGGCTATCACTCGATTAATACACAGTTGGTAATAATTAATTTAACATGAATTATTTACATTTATTACAAATGTATATAATAATTATGTATTGCATTTTATTACAGATCTGTGATTGGTGTTTAAGAATAATGAATGTAAACGCACGTTACCCTGGCAGCAGTCATGATTCGTACATTTGGAATAATTCCAATGTAAAGAATGCAATGATCCATCTATACAGACGATATCCGAACAATAATTTTCATTTACTAGGTAAGATATATGTTGTATCACATATACTTTAACACACCGTGTAATAATAAAATATTAGAGAAATTACTTAGCAAACACAATGTTACATATAACGTATATATTGGTTGTAATTTCCTACTTAACAATGTAATTATTATGTAACACGTATGTTATATACAGTTATATTGTTGAGTAGGAAATTACAACATGTACATTACATGTAACATTGTGTCTGCTAGATAGAAATCTGAATGGGTAGTATATAATGAAGAAAAAAATTTTTTGTCATATGCTTAATAAAAACAAAAAAGGTACAAAACAAAAAAATTATTATACTATATAATCAGTAGATTAAAGATTTGAACATTTCTTTTATTAGTTTTATTACACATTCAATATGCCTATTTAATAGGTAAATCATCGTTTGTTTAAAAATTTTTATATACATTAAATTGTTGCATTTCAATTTTTTGTTTGCAGGTGACTCAGGATATCCCTTACGGCCTTGGATAATGACTCCTGTAACGGATGCAGCGCAAAATAGTCCGGAAGAAGCATATAATAAAAAGCAAATGAAATGTCGTGCATTAATAGAACAGTGCAATGGTGTATTAAAAATGCGTTTTAGATGTTTATTGAAACATAGAGTACTACATTATGCTCCACCAATAGCATCAAAAATCATACATACCTGTGTTATATTGCACAATATATGTATCAGTGAAAATGTACCAATGCCATTGGAGGTTAATGATGATTTTGACGAACTGGACTTTGGAATATATAATAATGAAAATTTTATTGAAAATGAAAGAAATAACGGACCTGAAAGAAACATTCGAAGAATCGATCCAGATTTAGCAGCTGGAAGAATGAAACGGCGACAAATTATAAGAAATTATTTTTCCTGAGTCGTTATAAAACTGAAACCATATTACGTTTAACGTATATTTTATATATTTATATTTTAGTATATTTCTAATGCTTAAATTACTTAGTAATAAAATTTAATATTTATAATTAAGTATTATGGTATAAATAAACTATTGTTTCATCTCTAAATATTTATTTGTCTTTGTAATTAGAAATAAAATTTACATTGCCATAAAATAAATTTTCAAACTTCGTATCATAGCATAGTACAAAAGAAGATAATAAAACAATACATCAAACTTAAATCATAACTATTAAAACAAAATTGCAGATAAGTATAATATTGGTATTTTCTATTCTAGTAATGCACATGTTTTCCAAACATAAATAATTATCTTATTAATTTTATCGAATGCTTAAACTAATCATCTAGTTGACTAGTTATCAGTCTTATTACATTCACTTTAGTGCTTTTAATGGAACGTTCAACAGAAAGTATAAGACATGAAAAATAAAAATATGTAAAAAATAAAAATGTTCATAAATTGGTTTTGGAACGTTCTGTATATGTAAATTAGACATTAAAAATTCCATTTTTCTAATGTCTTGCTTATTTTTTCGCTTACTTCTACAAATCTTTTTAAATATTCTAATTTTTTTTCATAATAATTTTTCTTTAATTCATATGTGTCTTTATAAATGTCATTTAAATGTGCTGATACTTCAATAACATTCTTTAATTGTTTTTTTCCTGTATTGCTTCTCTTTTCCTTTAATGGCGTTATCTTTTCATTGTCATTTTCTGTACTGCGTATTGAAGAATTAGTGTTGCTTAATATATATCCACTTTCTCTAACTGATTTATCATTTTTGGAGGTACATGGTGGAATATCCGTATAATTCTTAAATGTTTTATTCATATTTTCTTTTTCACTCATTAAATCCTGAAAATTATTTTCATTGTGTGGATTATTCTTTTTTTCTGAAGCAACAATATTGCTGTTTGTATCTGTGTCATTACGCAACTGTAGTAAAAGATCATCTTCATTTTCATCTAAATATTCCACTTCTATTGTGTCTTCCTGTACAGCAAATAAACATTCTATTTATATAAAAATTATTTATGTCATAAAATATATAAGTATATACGTATATTAAATTTTTAATCTTTTTTACATGTAACGTAGAGCAAGAAACACTGTGGCTGTGCTTCAAAATTCACTACTTGTACTAAAAATCTGCAGTTCAAGCATAATATAAATTTTCATCACTGGCAGTAAATTTTGAAACAGCCTGTCACATACAGATATTTTATTCATATATATCAGATATTTTATACATATTATAGGTGCATTTGGAGAGATGCTATTACCACTCTTATATGCCTATTTCTACCGCTGTAAATTAACTTTAATCTTGGTTTAACTTACTTTCTATCTTTCTCTAATTCTATGAATTGGAAAAAGATACAAGATAAGTTAAACCAAGATTAAAGTTAATCTACTTTGGTAGAAATGAACATTATAACCAATTCCACAAATTACTTTAACCGGAGTTTAACTAACAATACCTAATAGGAGAGTTTGTTTTATATAAAACAAATTCTCTTATTGGATATTGTTAGTTAAAATCCGGTTAAAGTAGATTGTGCAATTGACCCATAGCATGCTGTTATTGTTTATCTAATGAGTGAAAAAAATAGAATGACACTAATAACACTAATAACGTCTTTCCAAAATTTACTGCTGGTGATAAAAATTTATATTATGCTTGAACTACAGATTTTCAATGCAAGTAGTGAATTTTGGAACACAGCAATTGTGTTCTTTGCACTATACAATTATATATCCAATACTATATATATATATATATATACATACAATAATTTCTAAGATATAAGTATAATGTAAATATGTAACTCTTCTATTTTATACCTCTGGAATATTCAATAAATGTACAGGAGATTCTTCTATTGCAGGATGTCCATGAATGCTAGTGGAACTCATTATGTTTAAAACTTGTTCTTCTTGTGAGGTTAATGATTCCGTATTCATCATACCACCACCTGTCGCTGCCATGGATTGTTTTATACTTGAATGTTTCTTCTTGCTGCGCGATTGAAAATCATGCCAGCACTAAAAAAATATTTAAATTGTTATTGAATTTGAAGCTAAATTTCTAAATAATACTATTTATGAAGTATATTGGTTATAAAGTATACTTATATAATCTAACATTATAAATGCAAGAAGTTATAACTATACTTACAAATAATTTAAGACTACTAAAAGAGTATATAATATTATTTTTCTCCAAACATTAAATGTTAAAACAATTACTTTAAACCTATTTCATAATAATTATCAGCAAAAATTTGTTCTATTTCTTTTATTTACTGCAACTTGTATATGTATGTACCTTTCGCCAACCTTTCCAATCCTTTTTAGCACCATTAATTGCATTCAAAATGTTTGTTATTTCGTTCCACAACTGTATTGAATGTTTTAACGTAAAAGATGATGTAAATTTTCCTCTTGTTAATTGCGGGTGTTTTTTCATATACTCTATTAATAAAGTTCGTTGTTCATCCGTGATGTTGGAACCTCTCTTTTTTTTGTTTAAGCTATCCATCTGTCCAAATATAAAATAATATTAATGTATATAAAAGTAATACATAATATTATCTATAACCTACAATAAAATTTCAGAAAAATATGCTGTAAAGTCAAAAATTTTCTGTTAGCATAAGAAAATAACATATATTTTAAAGATCGTAAAGAAATATTTACATTATTAGGGGTACTCAAATAAGTTAGAGTTTAACGGTTTGACAGGTTATATCGGGTTAAAGTCGGGTAAAAAGTTAATTTTTAAACTTTGGGCGCGCTACTCTTTAAAGTTATGCAAAATACATAAGTGACTCATTAATCTATCACATTAATCTTTGGGTTAAAAGTTCAAAAATTAACTTTTTACTCGACTTTAACCCGACATAACCTGTCAAACCGTTAAACTTTAACTTATTTGAGTACCCCTATTATTTCTTTAGGTTATAGAAAGTCTAATTAAATATTGTTAATTACCTTTTATATAGTAAGATCAATTGTAATGATGCTTTTTACGTGCACGTAATAATGTTCTCAAGTCCCGCTGCCGATAACCGTGATTTAGCCGAGAAAATATTTCACTTAACCTCGCGCGTCCCTCTTTAGACTCCTAGGAAAAGTTAAATCTCGCGCGTTGGTCCTAATTTTTGTGAACAGTTAGTATATTTTCCAACGTTGCCAAGTGTATTTCAGCGCAATGGAAAACGTATACGTTTCTAATTGCGAATACTACAAAATAATACTCAAGAATATAAATTCAAAAGCGTATACGCTTTTTCACCATTCGCAATGTTCGTATACGTTCATTTGCGTACAGATTCAAGAATAGGGCCCCAGATGTACGTTCTTATCTATTCGCGATGATTCGCAATTACATCTTGAATCATCTTTTGAAGTTCGTTTAGAGTAATTTGCACGTTATTCTGGAATGCGGCCATCTTTCTCTCGATTTCATCCTGCTGATCTTTCAAAATTTGCACGCTCTGCTGCACGTAACGTTTATTGGCGGCATCGCCATTATCTACAGGCGGCGCTATCCGTCGAATCTTGCGCGATTTCGCGTCAAAGTCGGTGGCGACCATGCAAAGAGCGTTATCGCGCACGTAATTTCTGATTAATCCGCTCCATTGATAGTACGGTTCCGCACCGCCTCTTCCGAGCGATATACCAAACTTGTTGATCGGCATTTCGATGTTGATTGAACGACTCGCCGACGCGCGGTTTAATTTATAATAAGTCCAGCCTCGCGAAGTTCCTCGATAATCGACAGGATCTCGTTATCGTGACCGGTGTGACCCGCTAGGCGCAAAGCTTCGAGCAATCGGAGACGATCTACAAGCTCGTTGGGATCGTCCTAATGAACATAGTCGATCTTGTTGTTGTTTAATGTCATGGCACGCGGTATACCTTTTCCAGCTTTTTTACCCGAAATCGACGATGCAATTATATGGTCGATCTTGTTGCCGTTTAACGTCATGGCACGCGGTATACCTTTTCCAGCTTTTTTACCCGAAATCAACGGTGCGATTATTTGTGTGTACTTGTATCCCCTGTTGCCATTTATTCGAGCGTGAGCATCATAATTGCGTTTATGAGCACTCGTCGTCAACAGAATGCTCTTGTATGTTTGCATATCGTCCTCCGTGTAGATATCGTCATTGGGAAATCTCTTAAAGATCAACTCGTAAAGACCGCGTGTGCCAGCGTATCGTATGCCGTCGATAATTATGTTGTCCGCGTTGTTCACGTCAAAACGTTTATTACCGAGCATCATTCCATCGTTGCTGAAATAAACGCCGTATACGGTGTCTATACCGCTTTCTTGATCGCCGCTCAGAACTGCCCCGACGTACTTTTGGCCCAATAGACCAAAGTGATCTCGCAACGTTTCTCGACCCTCAGATGTTTGCAACTGCTGTCGAACGGACGTCACGAGTGAGTCATCCGTGGTTTCGAAAACATCTTCGTTTGCGAGTGATTCGAGCATTGTGGGTTGCACGGAAGGCGCAGAGGTTATCGGTGGTTCATTCAATGGACCTGTCGATCGTTTCGATTTATGCGGTTGTAAAATTTTGGTTATTTCGCTCAAATTAGATGGCACATTTATCGATCGTTTCAACGTAACCGGAGTTGAAGCCATTACAGAGTCATTAAACGAGGCGTTTGGTCGTTTTCGTTTGAACTTTGGCTCTTCGTCTTCCCACGCCGTTTCATTCTCAATCTTTGACACGTCAGATTCTTTGCCAACGGTGTTTTCGGCAATCTGCCTTAGAGGCTCGATGATGGGCTTAAAGTGTCTCTCCAACGCGATATCTTCCTCCATTTTACCAGTTTTCAAGGCGTGATACTTTTTGCGAATCGAATCGCTCGTTTTCGCAATTTGATTTGCTATCCTCTCGCGCTCTCTAATCTCTTTGCCGCTGTCCATGTCGCGATAGCGTTGTTCAATCGGCGCGTCGACAACAACTAACCACGTTTCGGAATCGCAAAGTCGTTAAATCCTTTTCTGTATCGACCATTCGAAATCGCGCTGTCCTTGTCTATCACCACGAATCCATACTTTTGTTGCCAACATGTATGACACAATTTGCTGAAATCATCGTATGACATATCTGTGTTTACGTGATCGTTGAATATGTGTTTCAGATTGGTACCATCCTGTTTAAACAGAATCAATAAATTCGCGTTGTCGCGTATAAGATGCTTCGGTATCTTTGCATACGTCTGACAAAGATAGAAGGAGTCAACGTCCGCGTGCCGGCCCATTGCAAAGTATTCTCTTATCGTATCCTGCTTGTCGCACGCCACGTCATCAAAGATAAAAATAGAATTTGGGAGCGCATCGCTCGGTGGAATGACGTCGCTGTTATTCGAGAACGTAAAGTAGCCAATTTCTTCTATCGGTGTTAGTATATTCTCCAAATATCGGTATTTCGACTGTTGCAACGATTTCGAGTACACATACACGTTCTCGAAACGTACACCGTGCGGACTTTCCAGCAAGCTTATCAAGACGTTTGTCTTGCCGCAATTCGACGGACCGCAGATGATACCGCGTATAGAAATCGGTAGCATGTTTCCATGTTTGCGTACCTCTTTCGTTAACTGTATCCTATCGTCAAAGTTTGTCACTTTGATCGTCCGCGATTGTCGTACGAACCGCATTTTACCTCCCCTCCACAACGAATGAAAAACAGTATCAAGAGGCGCGTAGAGCTGAGATGCTCAGTCTTTAAAATGTTTTTGTACATGTCGGATAACAGCAATATTTACAATTTAACCGCCGAGCAGTTAAAGTACATACCAAAGGTCATTCTACTACGGCAGTTTTATAATCATATAGATTATTTGTGGGATAAGCTTCCCGAACATATCAAGGCAGATTCGGAGGTTCAACAATACCGTCGCTGTTTAATACATTATAATTTGCCGTGTCAGCAAACGCACATCGACGGTCCGCCACCGTTGATAAAAAACTGCGGCGAATGCCGCCGAAGACAGGTCGAGGTCTGTTGAATCGCGCGATAAACGCGCTTCCGATCAAATTACACATTCCCGGTTATCAATTTTGTCCGGGAACTCATTTAGAAACACGATTGGCAAGAGGTGATCGGGGTATTAATCCATTGGACGCAGCGTGTCGCGAGCACGACATAGCCTACTCGCGTAGCAGCGATCTCGCAGAACGACACGTGGCAGACAATATACTCGCCGCGAAAGCGCGAAAACGTGTCACCGCGAACGATTCGACTCTCGGAGAGAGAGCTGCAGCTACAGCCGTCTGGGCGGCCATGAAGGCTAAAACGAAACTCGGTATGGGTTTGAAAACGAAGAAAAAGAAGAAAAACAAGCGAATACTTCCGATAGCGAAACGCGGTGGTATCCTACCGATCCTGCCGTTATTAGGGGTTCTCGGTTCGTTGGTCGGCGGAGCGGCGGGAGTCGCAAAAGCCGTGAACGATAACAAAGCCGCGCGGCGTCAGCTGGAAGAGATGCAACGTCACAATCGCGCCATGGAAGGTCACGGACTTTATCTCGCTCCGTACAAACGCGGACGGGGAGTCTAAAAAAAAAAAAAAACGTCGAAGAGACGCTAAAAATTCCCCAGGGCGTAACTACCAACGTACAACTGCAACAATTGGCAAAGCGTATGCGCATTCCATATTTTCGAGGTATTTTCATGCGCGACTCGTTACCGATCGGCGGTGTACGTCGAAACGAGAGCGGTATCGTGAATTTGGATAATACTGAGGGACCGGGTACTCACTGGGTGGCGTACGCGAAGAGGGGAGATCGTGCCATATATTTTGACAGTTTTGGCAATCTTCGACCACCGAGAGAATTGGCGCAGTATCTAAAAAACAATGTAATAGAGTACAATCGCACGCCATATCAGCGATACGATCAGAGCAATTGTGGACAACTGTGTCTGCGTTTTCTACAGTCGGCTGACAATCAATTTAAAGACCGTCGTTACGCTGTTTAATCTCAGTATTCATTCAAACATGTCACTGACATTTACGCTCACCGGCAAGAGCAGCATCCTCGCGGTAAGCTACTTTCCCGCCGTGGATTTGAGCGATGGCGATTACGAGCTCGGTTTGACAGATTTTGAAACCTATCACACGATACCAAATGTAAATTCGTCGAACAATAAATTCTACTATGACGACGACAAGGAGATTACCATTCCCGAAGGATCGTACGAACTGCGTGATATAGACATGTATCTGAAACGCGCTCTTTTATGGGATCAATCCAATAATGTCTCGATAAACGAAGATGAATCGCACCCATTGATTATTATTCGGGCTAATAACAATACGATGAAGAGCGAGATCAAGTGCGCTTATCGGATAAATTTCACCAAACCGAACAACATTGGATTGCTGCTGGGATTTTCAGCGAATCGCGTGCTGGAGTCGCGACAATGGCACGAATCGGATGTTCCGATAAATATCATCAACGTAAACATCATTCGCATAGAGTGTAACGTGACCGCGGGTGCGTACAGCAACGACAAGTACGTGCACACGATACACGAGTTTTCACCGAGTGTGCCTCCAGGATATAAGATATCGGAAACGCCGGCACAGATCATTTACCTTCCGATCATCGTACGGAGCATTTCGGACTTGACGCTTCGCGTCGTGGATCAGGACGGCCGATTGATTGATTTTCGTGGAGAGGAGATCACCGTTAGACTGCATGTACGAAGACGACAGCGATAACGTGAGATGCTCGTACTGAACGAAGCTGAGCAGGTGCAACAGACAAGAAACAAAATTAGAGAGACAATCCGATCGCCAAAGAAGAAACTCACTGCGTCGAACGTTGAA
Source organism: Temnothorax nylanderi (assembly GCF_030848795.1). Lineage (NCBI taxonomy): Eukaryota > Metazoa > Arthropoda > Insecta > Hymenoptera > Formicidae > Temnothorax > Temnothorax nylanderi. The sequence continues at coordinate 184,515 of NW_027249430.1, forward strand.
TTTCTGAAATCATTGGGTTTCGTCGTACGAAATGGCTAATATCTTAAACATTGGAGGTGAACCGATCTTTGACGACAGCGTCGTCAAGATTAAGACACACACGTACAATCCGTACGCCAACACAACGTTTGGACATAACGATGAGATAAGAATACCCATACAACAACAGGATTTATACACGTTGCCGTGCGAGAGCTTTCTCTACGTTGAAGGAAGATTGACGATAAAGAAAAGGAATGACGAGTCTCAGGCAACGCTTGCGAATAATTGTGCAGCGTTCATGTTCGATGAGATTCGATACGAGCTCAACGGTGTGGAGATTGATCGCAACAGAAACGTTGAAATAACCAGTACCATCAAGAACTATGTATCGCTATCGTATAATGATTCTCAACTCATGCGGAATGCTGGATGGGACGTTTCATCGAGCATACCGGAAGGATACTTCAACTTTTGCGTACCGCTCAAGAGGTTGCTGGGCTTTTGCGAGGATTACAAACGCGTGGTTGTTAACGCTCGTCACGAATTAATTTTGATACGAGCGCGCAGCGACAACAATTGCATTGTGGGAAATCCGGCGACGGAGCCGGAAATTGAATTGTTTAAAGTACAGTGGCGAATGCCTCACGTCACATTAAACGAGATCAATAAGCTATCCATGCTACGGGCCTTGGAAAGCGGGCGATATCTTAGTGTTAGTTTCCGTTCGTGGGATCTGTACGAGTACCCCATGTTGCAGAGCACGACCAAGCATTCGTGGGCCGTCAAAACGGCGACTCAGCTGGAGAAGTCGCGATACGTTATCTTTGCGCTGCAGACCGGGCGCAAGAATATCATGTCTCAAAATGTTAGCGTATTCGATGACTGTAACTTGACCAACGTGAAACTTTATCTAAACTCTGAATTTTATCCGTACGACGACTTGAATCTGGATTTTGGCAAAAATCGATACGCCGTCCTTTTCGATATGTATGCGCGTTTTCGTAAAGCTTATTACGGATACGATTCCAGTGATACGCTTTGCAGCTTGTATACATTCCTGATGGAAAGACCTTTTGTTGTCATTGATTGCTCGCGACAAAACGAATCTGTCAAGAGCGCCACCGTGGATGTGCGAATAGAATTTGACTGCAAAGAGAATGTACCGGCAAATACTACTGCCTATTGTCTCATTTTGCATGATCGCGTAATCGAATACTGTCCATTGTCGAACGTAGTGCGCAAAATCATGTAAATTGCAATATCAGCGGGTATTGCGATATAAGATACACTGATGTACCGCGATAAGATACAGATTGCTCCGTCGTTTCGTCATGATCGTACCAACGTTTGTCGATCTGCAAGGCTTCACCGTCGGGATGAAATTTGTCGTAAAGGAGGTGGCGGTTCTGAGAAACGGGACCGTTTTGGCGCATTACATTTTTACATGTCCCATGCCATGGAGTCTCTTCACGAAATCCGACAAATCATGCGCTTCTTGGTTGATTGCAAATCACCATGGACTACGATGGGAGGATGGAAACGTGCCATACAGCATGGCGAAACATTTAATTACATCGGCCGTGCTTGGAGAGGGCGACGAGACGTCGACTCTTGTGTACGTCAAGGGATGCCAGAAACGAGAATGGCTGGTGGATCTACTTGAGAATAAAGCTAGAAAAAATCTAAACATTGAGACTTTGGATGCCGATTACGAAGATATCGAATCTTTAAATAATCTAGATGTTACTAATACTATAAGATGTGAAAAACATGTTAAGAATTGCGCGTTACAAAATGTATTAAAAATATGTAACTGGTGGTCGCGACACCAGAAATAATTATGATTTTTTAAAATAAACTATATATGTATATATAAAATGTTTTATTTCCTTTTCCCACATAGTTTGTAGTATAATATAGATGTTTTAGCTGTTCAAAAGCTGTTTTAGCTGTTCAAAAGCTGTTTTTAGTTGTTCAAAAGCTGTTTTAGCTGTTCAAAAGCTGTTTTTAGTTGTTTGATAGTTGTTTGATAGTTGTTTGATAGCTGTTTTTTAAAGCTGTTTTAGTTGTTTTAATAGCTGTTTTTAGTTGTTTGATAGCAGTTTTTAGTTGTTTGATAGTTGTTTGATAGCTGTTTGATAGCTGTTTTTAGTTGTTTGATAGCTATTTGATAGCTGTTTTTAGTTGTTTGATAGTTGTTTGATAGCTGTTTGATAGCTGTTTTTAGTTGTTTGATAGCTATTTGATAGCTGTTTTTAGTTGTTTGATAGTTGTTTGATAGTTGTTTGATAGCTGTTTGATAGTTGTTTTTAAAGATGTTTTAAAGAAGTTTGATAGCTGTTCAATAGCTGTCTTTTTTCTCGCGAGGATTATTTTCGCATAACATAATATGCCAAATTTAAACAATTTGTAACCATTTTACGCCAAAATTGTATCACCGATAAATGTAATGCAATTAGAATCTTGCGTGAATTTTATGATAAAAATTCGATTATTGATTGTGAATTGTTGGCGTATGCTGCAGATAATATTATACACGATGCATTATATGAGAAATAAATGTATATTAAAATGCATATCACTGTATCTAAAATTATCTTTCCTTCTGTCTACCGTTCCCTTGTCCACCGTCAGCGGTTTAGAATTACAGAGCGGTAACTCTCGATAAGAATGCGCGTGCCGCATTCGTCGCGCGATCATTAAACGTTTTCTCATCTGTCTCGTATAAATTATTAAATATTCTTCCTCTTATTTCCAATAAATAAATCACTTAAAATAATATAAAAATGATCTAACTATAATGGGCGACGGGAGCGCGAGAGACCGCGCGCGAGAGAGAGAGAGATAACGCGAACGGGGGAGAGGGATCGCGCGCGACCGTGAAGACGCGCGCAAACGGGGGACGGGGGCGCGAGAGAACATCTACGAGGGGGAGATAACGCAAGCGGGAGCGTGCCGTGTGACGTCACGCGGACCGACGCGGCCATTGCACGCGGACTCCGCGGCGCGGCGAAAACGCGAACGCGGGTCCCCTCACCTCGCGGACCCCTCTCCCGCGGCGCCGGAAACGCGGGTCCCCTCACCACGCGGACCCCTCCCCCGCGGCGCCGGAAACGCGGTTCCCCCTCCCCCGCCCGCGGCGCGGCAAACAACGCGGTTCCCCCCTCCCCCTCCTCGCGGCGCCCGAAAACGCTGTACCCCCCCCCGCGGTATACCCCCCCCGCCCCTCACCACCCCTCGAGCACCGCCACTTTGGTTAGAAACCGCCTAGCTTATCTACTAGTGTGGTTTACAATAAATTGGTTGCAACGTATTATCCAAATAATTTCATTCTACTTACCTCCTGACTTTAAACCCGACTCTTCCAGTCGATGCGCGCCTCCCTCAGGGCGTTCTCGATAGATCCTCGAGCCGATGCGCGCCTCTCCCAGGGCGTTCTCGCGAAGTCCTTACTCAGATGCGCGCCTCCACCAGGGCGTTCTCTGATTTCCGCTGATTTTTCCTCGTTCCTGCTATTATATAATAAAATTTGATTAAGGAATACCGACAATCGAGCATTTAATTACCCGCTACCCCAAAGGACTACACACACATTTACACACGGCCACAAGGACATACGCACACAGGATTGCGTAGGATATAAGCACGGAGAAGGGCGACATACACACTTTAACCGGAATTAGAATAATAATAAGAAATAATCGTAAGGTAAGTCGATCGTCACCAATGGTACGCTCGAGGCGGTCCGGACAGGCCCACCAGCTGAAAAGGCTTCGGCGCGCCTATCATACGGCCGGTGAATTCGATCCCAGTATATTTCATAACTTTCCCTCACACCCGGTAACACCCGAGTCTCACACCCATGTTTAAGACGGCTCCGAATCGCGACCACCGTCTCCGGCTACCAAGCAATATCAGAAACCTAGAATCACTCGAGTAGAAACATTAGCGCAGAAAATTCGACTCATCCTCCGAGAGTGTAGCGCGACACGAAACGCGAACGAAATTGAAACAACAGACTCATACTTACCTGCGAGTTCCGCCTAAGAATTCCCATCGGTTTAATCATTTCGGTGCACTCAAACCCACTCCGACGTCCCTATTTCACCCCGGACGTAACAAAGATCATTGGTTTTAGAGTTTGATACGTGGTGCATATAATAAGAATATTAAGTAAATTATGAAGATTGCGAATAAAATCACTATTGTAACTAATATTAGAATGGTATATCTATCTGGGATTATTTTTATATTTATCGCAAAGGAATTGATGTGTGGGATGTATCTCGAACCTGTGATTGGATCTAATTCTTAACTTTCTATTATCGTTGAAATCGTTATCTTTTATTAAAATAGACCTCTTTAGCCAATGTAAAGTGTATGTTGTATTGTGAGTGTATCTCTTAATATCTAAACACATAACATTAAATAAAATCTGTCTTTCTCAATCGAGTATGAAAATGCACACATAAAAGGGGATTGTCCCGATTGCGCACATTACAAATCGGACACGACAATATTTCCCGATCGGACACATTTCCGATCGGACACGGTAACGATCGGACACGGTGTCGATCAGACACGGTGCCGATCGGACACGGTGTCGATCGGACACGGTGCCGATTGGACACGGTGTCGATCGGACACGGTGCCGATCGGACACAGTTACTATCGGACACATTTAGTTGCATTCGGACACGGTGTCGATTGCACACGGTGCCGATCGGACACGGTACGATTGCACACGGTGCCGATTGCACACGGTAACGATTGCACACGGTGTCGATCAGACACGGTGTCGATTGCACACGGTGCCGATCGGACACGGTAACGATTGCACACGGTGCCGATTGCACACGGTAACGATTGCACACGGTGTCGATCGGACACGGTGTCGATTGCACACGGTCCCGATCGGACACGGTAACGATTGCACACGGTGCCGATTGCACACGGTAACGATTGCACACGGTGCCGATCGGACACGGTAACGATTGCACACGGTGCCGATTGCACACGGTAACGATTGCACACGGTAACGATTGCACACGGTGTCGATCGGACACGGTAACGATTGCACACGGTAACGATTGCACACGGTAACGATTGCACACGGTGTCGATCGGACACGGTGTCGATCGGACACGGTGTCGATTGCACACGGTGTCGATCGGACACGATAACGATTGCACACGGTAACAATTGCACACGGTAACGATTGCACACGGTAACGATTGCACACGGTAACGATTGCACACGGTAACGATTGCACACGGTGTCGATCGGACACGGTGTCGATTGCACACGGTAACGATTGCACACGGTGTCGATCGGACACGGTAACGATTGCACACGGTAACGATTGCACAAGGTGTCGATCGGACACGGTAACGATTGCACACGGTAACGATTGCACACGGTGTCGATCGGACACGGTGTCGATCGGACACGGTGTCGATTGCACACGGTAACGATTGCACACGGTGTCGATCGGACACGGTAACGATCGGACACGGTCCCGTTTGGAAATTAAATACGAAAGTTTATATATATATATATGTTTGAGATTGTAAAACAATAATAAACTAAAAAATCTCGCAGTTCGTCGGTGGAGAGCGCGAAGGTTCCCGAAGAAGAGGACAAGAAGACCTTCGCGGCCGCGGATTCGACGATGAGACTGAGAACCGGCAGAAACCCGAGAAAGAAGCGCTCGGTGGGCTCGATGGAGGATCTCTGGGACGAATCGGTGTTCGAAGATCCTACGAGAACTGCCAGGACCACGCCGGTGATTAAGATCTCGTTTGGTGCGCAGGGCGAAGGGACTGTTCTCAAGATACCCGCGAAACCTCAGGATCCTGACGCCTACGAGCAAGAGACGGATGACGCCGATGACGCTCAGCAAGAGAGTGATCCTCTGGAGCTGCCCAGATCCTTCGGACGAAAGATACCACGAAAGATACGGTGTCCAACTGCACAGGCCGTATTTTTTACGGTGTCCAAATAAACCGTGTCCAAATAAACCGTGTCCAAATAAACCGTGTCCAAATAAACCGTGTCCAAATAAACCGTGTCCAAATAAACCGTGTCCAAATAAACCGTGTCCAAATAAACCGTGTCCAAATACACGGTGTCCAAACGAACCGTGTCCAAACGAACCGTGTCCAATTGAACCGTGTCCAAATGAACCGTGTCCAAATGAACCGTGTCTAAATGAACCGTGTCCAAATAAACGGTGTCCAATTGATCGTGTCCAAATGACCGTGTTTAAATGAACGGTGTCCAAATGAACCGTGTCCAAATGAACCGTGTCCAAATGAACCGTGTCCAAATGAACCGTGTCCAAATGAACGGTGTCCAAATGAACCGTGGCCAAATAAACGGTGTCCGATTGATCGTGTTCAAATGACCGTGTCCAAATGTACCGTGTCCAAGTGCATCTCTCCCAAAAGATTATATAGTCACTGGCAAAACTGGCAAAGAATTGAGTAAAAACTGAATAAAAAATTATATTAAACATTCAATATCAAAGGAAAAAGTAACAAGCGTAAGAAACCAATAAAAGTTAAAAAAAAAATACACTTACATGTTCACAAAACGACAGCGTACAACACACAGTTCTTTACACTTCAAACTTAAGATCTGAAATGCTTGCTTTCCGGAATTATGACACGAGCAAATGATATTCAAATGCGTGAATTTGGTTGTTGATTTTGTTGTGCCGTAACCGGGATAGTATATTATTGTAGCGGTTAATGTGACGCACGTGTGTGTTCAGATTATGATTTGCGACTGCCCGCCCGATCTTACAATTTGTCGGAGTCGACATTCCGTTGCTAGTCTAGGACTCTCGAAATATCGTTAACCTCTCGCTGTCAGTGCCTTGCGCTGGCCTTTGCATCAGCGCTTTCGGTCATCCCGGAGTTGAAATGGAAATTTTTAAGCGTACGGCGCAACTGAACAGAAATAACGCAACACCTACCTACAGCCCGACGCCTATACCACATATCATCTCGTCTTGCCAAAAATCTAATAATGGTATCATAATAAAAATACACATGTATGTATTTGGCATTTGACGCTCTTAAATTTGCGTTGGAAAAATTGTTATATTTGGCAAAAATAATAGGTGGAGGTGGGGTTAAATTTAAAAATGTGACCAATTTGAAAAATCTGATTACGCCATTGTAAAAAACACAAAAAGCCATAAACATTTCGTACAAATTTTTTGTCGTTACGCCTTATATTTTCGAAGATATTCGTAAAAAAATATAAAATCCGTTATTTTCGAGGGGTTGTTTCAACCCCTAAACGTCGAAATACGCCGCAAAAAAAATACGTGTCTAATGTTTTTTTATGCTCAACAACATATCCAAAGCGCATCCAAATCGGGTAGGTTCCAAATCGGGTTTTTTTAACCAATAAACGTCGAGATACGCCGCAAAAAAAATACGTGTCTAATGTTTTTTGATGCTCAACAACATATCCAAAGCGCATCCAAATCGGGTAGGGACACTTCCGACCGTTCCCTTGTAAGTGGCGTTAAGTGTGTAACGATGCACCCCTAAAATGCATCGTTCCGGCCTAACACCTTGCCGATGCCGCCCGGC